>NW_021635232.1:0-249258 GCF_004799145.2 Neltuma alba
ACCTTCCACATAACATCATCAATATTGCTCTACCGGCTTCATGGACAAACATTGTATAAAGAGTCCGGAGGTGCAAGTATGGGTTTTCTCCTACAAGACCATAGAATTTAGGCATGAGTGAATCAATTGACCCTTAATTTCAAAATCTGCATTGAAAGTAGGAAAAGTATCAGGCATAGGCTCAAAATTCCCATCAGATTGAGTTAGTTCCTTAATGATTCTACCCCTAGGTTGTTCATTAATCCTATTCTGGCCATTATTTTCTCCTTGCCCCTCATTAGCACCATTATTAGGTCTATTATGGTTACCATTCCCATTCCCACCGTTTGGACCATGAGGAGTTGTTTCAGCCATAAATTTCCTTCTTCTACTTCCTTACTCTCACTAGATGAATGGGGTAGGTCTCGTAAAATAAGCAGGCTACGAGATCTTGTATGTCTACCTCTCCTACCTCTATGTGCTCTAAGCATGCACAATTACTCAAGAATTCAAGCACAGATAGAGTTCAAGAAAGAGGTAGGTTCAAAACTGTGTATTTACCAAGTGTGTAGTTCAAAATTGAGGCAAACTCAATGATTTCAAATAATACTTAGTGAGTTTGAGTGTTGAAGTGCTATACACTCTCAAAGTATGTGCAGAAAGAAAAGTTATGCAAAAAGAGTAAGTCTGGACACTCAGGAAAATTTTCAGTGGAAAACCAAATCAGGTCGCGACTTGGGTGATCCAAGTCGCGACTTCAATGAACAGAAAGTGATCCTGAAAGAAGAGGGATTTGAGGTTGTGACTTGAAAAAGTCCAGGTCGTGACTTAAACAGACTGAGAGCAACACTGAATAACAGAAGGTTGAGGTCGCGACAAGAGACAATTCAAGTCGCGACTCTAGATATATGAGGTCGCGACGCAAAGTCAAAGAGAGCTATTTTCGCAAAATACTTGAAAAAAATCACTAAATACTTAAACCAGATGCTGAACAACTATGCACAGAGTTCAAAATTTCAAGCAATTGGCTAAAAAACACTCAGGATCAAGCTAGAATAAAATGCAAAATGCTATGCAAGAATGCAAATGCAAATGCATAGAAAAACAAACATATTTGGTTCTATTTGTTAAAATTTTTTGATGCTATGAAATGTAAGATTTAAGTTCAAAAAACTAAAACTCTACGAGAATCAACCCAAATCACAATGATGAGGAAAACCAATTACTAGAGAACCAATTCAATGGCTCTCCAGCAACAATGCCATTGATCGATTGCCGGACTGTCACCTTCCGAATCGTCAAGAAAGAGAGTTGCACTAGATAAAATGCAGTATAGTATGCAATCAATCATTCTTTAAAAGGGGGGTTTTATTTGTTTTAAAAGTGATGCAACAAATGTAAAGTGCAAAAAGTTAACTATTTTTGGTATTTTAAATGAGTGAAGAAAATGTTTTGGATTAAAAGGGAACTATGGTTAAACAATCTCTTGATGATGAAAACTCAACTATCACTGCTATTTAGAATGATTGGGAGTTTTGAAAAACCTCTAAGTCTGAAGAAAACCCCAAGTAATCACTTGGGTCCAATATCTAATTAATAAAAACTCACTTTAATCAAAGTTAATCAACATCTCTCTTAAGACACTGCTGAAAAACTTCTTAGAGTATAGATGAATGAATGATGCAAAGTCCTCTGAATGTCAATCGACAACACAGAATACTAAGCATGCAGATTAATCACAATAATCACTAAAAATCAAACTGAACATAAGGATTCAAACTGAAATATTATATAGATTAATCAACATTAACATCATCCAATCCAAATACAATAGAATAGTATAAACACCAGATTTAATCATAAACCAAGTTTGATACAAGTGTAGAAAGTTCTTAAATCTAGAATATTCAAACAGCATTAAACAAAGGTTTAGACTATATAAAAAAAATCCCCGATCAATTATTGAGCTCAAGCTTCGTCTCCATCACCAAGAGGCTAAGGGGTGACGAGAGCCTTTTGTCGTTCGTCTTGGGGTTCTCAATCAAAAATAAATCCAACTATGCAGTATAGTGCAAACTCGGGTCATTTCACTTTTGGGAGCCTTTATTAATTACCTAAGCTAGACTAAATGCCATGCAATGCAATGAAATGGGGTTTTGGTTTTTAAGATTTAAATGAATGGTGCCTAAACTAAATGCAATGAAAACAAACCTAAGATACTATATTTTGGTGTTTTAAGATAATAATGATGGAATGGAAATGATTGATAGGAAATCTCTTGAAAATGGTTTTGATGGCAATCATAGTTCACTTAAAATATTGGGAGTTTCACAAATCCATTAGGTTTTCTTAATAACAACCTCAATAACTCATTGAGTCCAAAGCTTACATTAATGAACTCATTAATGAAACTTTGTTTAGCTTCCCTAATGTGTAATTTTGGAATGATCATGCAATTGGCTCAATGTAACACACAATCAACTCAGTACCGAAACATAACCATGCAAGATAGTAGAGAATCATGAGAGTTACAATAAGCATATATGTAATATTTAAGCATAAAATTCAACATCAATCAATCCAAATTACAAATGTTAATCATTAACCAATGATTACAGAATTAACCAAAGTGTCTAACTAAGACTTTACAACTCCTAGACCTAGGAAATCATAAACACATAGCTAGAAACTAAAGATTAAAACTAAAACTCCCCTTTGAAGCTTGGAAACTCATGCTACTCCACCATCTTCAAGAGTTGATAAACCCTAGCCCTCCATAGCTTCAAGAAAAGCTCCAACTGAAGTGAATCCGTTGGCCATGGTAGCTGGGAGTGGAAGGAAATGAGATGGAATGAAGGAAAGATGAAGGAAATGGATGGGGAAGAAGATAGAGGTGGAGAGGCAAGAAGATGAGAGAATAGAGGTGTTGGAGATATTAGAATGGAGTGATAGGTTGAAATAGGGTTTCTAAAGGCTTGAGGGGTCAATCTGGGTCGAATCATATGAGTAGAGGGTCCATTTGCGTTCTGGATCCAAATCTGACGTTCCTGATACGAAGAGGTTCGCCGCGGCAAACTCAAAAGTTTACCGCGGCAAACTATTCCAGAGAGGTATTCTAGTGAGATTTTGAGAGTTTTTCCCAGCGAACCAAAAAGTTTGCCCCGGCGAAACTATTCCAGAATAGCTACTGATGCACATTTTCAGACTTTTGCTACAGCACAGCATTTTCTTGGAAACTCTCAATGTTGTGTAATGCTTTGGTCTTCAGTCTTGGCTCTAATTTTCAAGTGTCCTACAATGAAAAGCAACAATTTGAAGCATCAATTGTCCTAGAAATCAATTGAATACAATTAATAACTAATTATGACAATTTTACCCTAAAAAAGACACTAACTCAAAGTAAGGACTCTTAATCTAAATTAAGCACAATTATCATTAAAAGGAGCCAAACCTATGATAAAAACCCTTAAATGATATGAAATAACATAGAATAATTGGGTTCAATCAGGGGTTTAGCCTCTCTTGCCTTCAACCCAATCGCAATCGGTCCAGGAATGAACAACCATGGTTGAAGCTAAAAATAAAGTTGAAAAAAATGGATAAGAAGGGTGTTGGAATGGTTTGATCAGTCCAAAATTTTAGAAAATGATGAAGAGATGAAGAAAAATGGAAGTTTTGGGTGTAGGATCAATGGAGACTTGAGAGGAAATGATGGTGGCTCAACCATGTGCAAATCTGCAGAATGAAAGAGTGTCTTTTTGTGGTGGCTGCCCCTTTAGGTATAGAAGCTCAAAAACCTATTCCAAAATGCACAGCTTCAGTTAATGCACTCAGATCGTGACCCCAGGAATGTAAGGTCACGACCTGATAGGTTCCATGTCACGACCCTGAAAGACAGAGAGCTCTCATCTTGACTTGGGTCCAAAACACATAATTTCACTAAGAGGCATCTAGGTCGCGACCTAAGGATTCCATGTCGCGACCCGGGGAGGCAAAACACTTCAAACTTTTGTTTTTGGTCCTTGTAACATTTGGCTCCATCCATGCTCCATCATGATTCTTGGTTCCTTCTCCAATTGTCTGAAAATCACAACAAAGAGCTTTGTAAAGACCGATTGATTACAGATCAAGGCAATTAAAATTTAGAAGAGAAAAAATGACATTTTTACCCCTTAAATAGAAAAATGTAATGCATGACTCAATATAATCAAATGGATATAAATGCACACATAATGAGGGTAAAATTGTTGTAAAACATTAGAAAACACTTAAGAAAACCATATAAAGATTGGGTTCTATCAAAGGGATTATAACCTTACGGGTAGCAAGAGAGAGTGATTGAGAGATTCAATTACTATGCTGAGGCACCAAGAGCCCGTTCAATCTTAGAGGTTTAGTGAAAATCTTAGAGGTGCTCTGAGAACTGGACGTTGGTCAATTGATTAAGACTGAACTAGTACAAATTCCCTGTCTTCATTCTTGGTGAAACCTTCCAAACTCTTCTCTGTTGTTTTATTTGTTCAATTATTTTATTTAGTCAAATTTTTATATCACCCAATTCACCCCCATCTTGGGTGAAGCTGCTATTAATATTTGGTATTAGAGCAGGTCTCTTCATTTAAGACCTAACCATCTGAAGAGAGATCCTATGGTAGGTTTTAGAGATAGTGTGCTACTTAAAGGATGTCCAACATTAAATCCACCAGGCTTTAACTGTGAAAACTTCACCTTCTAAAAAATGAGGATGAAGATATTTATTAAAGCAACAAAATATGGTTTGCGGGATATGATAGAGCATGGGAACTACGTTCTGATGAAGACTGTCAATTATCAACATGTACCAAAGAGCCTGAGAGAGTTTGATAAAGAAGATAAAAGGCTGTGTTGTTAAACACAAAGCCATCAATATGTTAACCTGTGCACTAAGCCAGAGAGAATACTTCCAGGTCTCAAGCCTGGAGATAGCTAAAGAAATATGAGAGGCTCTAGAGATTGCTCATGAAGGAACAACCAGAGTGAAGCAGAACAGAATAAATACTCTCACCACAGAGTCTGAACTCTTTAGAATGAAAGATGAAGAAAGCATCCAAGACATGGAAGTAAGGTTCTCACATCTTATTAACCACCTAACTGCCCTTAGGAAAAAATATAGTTAGGAAGATCAAGTAAGGAAGATACTTGGCGGACTCACCAAAGAATAGGAATCAAAGATGATGGTTATCGAAGAAATAAAAGGAGAATCAATTGGCTCAGTTGCGTATTGTTCAGAAGCTTGGTATAGTACAAGAGCAAGCAGAAATATAAGACAGAAATAAATGAGAAAAATCGTAAAGGTATTACTCTTAAAGTTCAAGAGAATGAAGACGATGACGAAGAGCATTTGGAGGATGAAGAGATGGGCCTCATAATCAGGAGGCTTAAGAAATTCTGTAAAAACAAAACAAGAAGGAAGTTCCAATTAAAACGTAAGACGACCACATCTCAAAACGAGTCCAAAGACCCAATAATTTGATTTGAATGTAAGAACTGGGACACATTAAAGCATATTGTCCTCAACTATCTAAGATAAAGAACAGAGACAAAAAGAAAGAGAAGTTCAGAAAGAAGAAGGTATTGTGACATCAATATGGGGAGATAGCTCATTGGAATTGGGAAGATAATGATGATGAAGAAACAACTAACATTTGTCTCGTGGCACAAGAAGATGGAGATTCAGAGACTGATAAGGTAATCATTTCTAAACCTTCTTATGATGAGTTGTAATTGGAATATAAAGTATTACATTCTAAGCTAGTAAGAATAGTTAAGGAGTTGGTAAGCTCCAAAAAGAAGATAAACATTACATCTCCTATCTACACAGAATATGAGCAAAACAAAAAGAAAACTGAGGAGCTTAGTAAAACTCCCGAGAAATTCACTAAGGGCAGTGAAATGCTCAAAGTAATTATGGGAGTTTAACATTGTACGATGGATAAGTCCAGAATAGGATATGATCCTACTCAAGATAAGAAAAAGGGAAGAAGAAAAGCAGTAGTCAATCGTATCTAATATTCTTTAGAAATGCTGTTCATTATTCTAATCCTTATGCATTATGTTCATACTGCAACTGTAAGGGTCATACAACCTCTTCTTGTCATCATAAGAAAAAAGAAACCTACAGACATTAAAATGGGTGCCCAAAGGTATTTATGCCCCTAGAACAAACCATACTAACCAGAAAGGACCCAAGAAGGTATGGGTACCTAAAATGTGATTCTTCTGTTGCAGGTATGTCTCAAAGCATCCAGAACAAATAAATGGTACATCGACAACAGATGATCCAGACACATGACGGGTGTTACTGACAAATTCTCATCACTCAAACCTAAAGAAGGAGGCAAAGTGAGCTTTGGTAGAAATCAGTCTAGAAGAATTGCTGGAATTAAAGAAATAGGAAGTGACAAGGGAATAAAAGTTGAAGACATATACTACATTAAAGGCCTATGTCACAACCTACTCAGTGTCAGTCAAAGTACCGACAAGAACAATTGGGTGATCTTTGATTCAGAAGAATGCCTAATCATCAGTAAAGATGACTTGTCACTCAAGAAGGAAGAATTGAATGTAAAGCTAAGAGCTCCAAGGGATGGTAACTACTATACTATTCAAATTGATTATAAACTCATTGAAAACTATTTTGTTGGCAAAAATGAAGAAAGTTGGCTTCAGCATAAACGTCTTGCTCATGTTAATATGAATCAGCTTTCAAAATTAACAAAAAGGGATTTAGTTATTAGTTTACCCAAAATCCAATTTGAACATAACCTTATCTGTGATGTTTGTCAGAAGGGTGAAAAAACAAAGTCCTTGTTTAAATCAAAGAAGATAGTCTCGACTAAGAGACCTCTCTAAATGCTCCATATGGATTTAGTTGGTCCATCAAGAGTCAAGAGTTTCGATAGAAACTTATATACTCTTGTAATAGTTAATGAAGTTCAAAATTCACCTTGACTCTATTTCTTTCCTCTAAAGACGAGACATTTAATGCATTCATTATTTTTGCTAAAAAGGTCCAAAATGAGAAAGGTATTTCTATTGTGTCAATGAGGACCGATCATAGAGGAGAATAGAGAACAATGAATCGTTGACTATTGTGATGAGCATGGAATTGACCATAACTTCTCAGCACGAAGAACTCCTCAACAGAATAGAGTTGTGGAAAGAAAGAATAGAGTGCTCACAGAGATTTCCAGAGCAATGTTGAATGAAAAAAGAATCTCTCAAGTATTTTAGGCAGAAACTATGAGTACAGCTTGTGATGTCTCCAACAGAGCATATATCAGAACCTTACTTGGGAAGACACTATACAAACTTTACAAAGGACGAAAGCCTAACTTGGGTTATCTAAAGATCTCGGAAGCAAATGTTACATCCACAACAACAATGGCAAAGAAAATCTTGGTAAATTCAATCCTAAAGCTTATGAAAGTTTATTTCTGGGTTATTCTAATCACAGTAAAGCTTACAGAGTTTTCAATAAAAGAAATTTTACTATTAAAGAGTCAATTCATGTTGTGTTTACTGAAACTGAGTCGATTTCAAAACTTCTAGATGATGACACTAAGATTGTTTAAAGCCTTGCAAAACTGAGCTAAACAAGTCTTCAAACAAAATGCCTTCTGAAGAAAACAATACAAATGAAGATGATTTAATAGAAATGTTTTCTCAAGATAATCCAGATTAATCTGAGGCTTAGAGATATAACAAAAACCATCCTCCGGAACAAGTCATTGGTGAAGTTAATAAAGAGGTCAAAACCTGAAGATAAGTGTTCAATGAAGTGTGTTTCTCTGTATTTATCTCAAACATTAAACCAACCAATACTGACAAAGCTCTATCTGATGAATTCTGAATAGTAGCAATACAGGAAGAGCTGAACCAGTTTGAGAGGAATCAAGTTAAGGACTTGGTACCCTAACCTAACGATCATTTGGTCATAGGCACTAAATGGGTATTCAAGAATAAGCTCGATGAGTCTGTGCAAATCATCAAAAATAAAGCTAGATTAGTGGCAAAAGGGTATAATCAGGAATAAGTTATTAATTACGAGAAAACATATGCTCCAACAGCTAGATTGGAAGCTATACTAGTACTCTTAGCCTTTACTTGCATAAAGGATTTTAAACTGTATCAAATGGATGTTAAAAGTGCCTTTCTAAATGCTTATATTACGGAAGAAGTTTTCATTGAAAAACTCCTGGTTTTGAAGACCCAAATCTTCTTGATCATGTTTACAAATTGAAAAAGGCCTTATACAGTTTGAAATAAGAACCTAAAGTGTGGTAGGAATGACTTAGCACTTTTGTGATAGAAAAAGCTTTTGAATGAGGAAAAGTGGACGTAACATTCTTTATTAAAAGAAATAAGAAAGAACTTTAATTGTTCAAATTTATGTGAATGATATTATATTTGGTGCTACTGATGAGGATCTTTGCAAAGACTTTGCTAAGTTAATGTAGGGTGAATTCGAGATGTCAATGATGGGAGAACTGGATTTCTTCCTAAGAAAGAACTTTTAATTGTTCAAATTTATGTGAATGATATTATATTTGGTGCTACTAATGAGGATCTTTGCAAAGAGTTTGCTAAGTTAATGCAGGGTGAATTCGAGATGTCAATGATGGGAGAACTGGATTTCTTCCTAAGGCTGCAAATCAAACAAAAGCAAAATGGAATTTCATATCTAAGACAAAGTGTCTCAAGAAACTTCTGAAGAAGTATGGTTTGGAGCAGGCAAAGAGTGTAAAGACTCCTATGAGCTCAACCATATCGGTAGACGCAGATGAGGAAGGCAAAAATATGAATATGACCAAGTATAGAGGAATGATTGGATCACTACTCTACCTCACGACAAGCATACTAGACATTCAGTTTAGCATGGAATGTGTGCCAGATATCAATCAGTTTATAAGAAATCACATGAAAAAGCCGTCAAGAGGATCCTCAGATATCTTGTTGGAATACTAAATATGGGAATATGGTATCCAAAGAAAGGAGTAGAATATATAATGGGATACTCAAATGCTAATCATGGAGGATACAAAAAAGATAGAAAAATCACTAGTGAACAATGCCAATTTCTGGGAGGATGCCTTGTTTTGTGGTCTAGCAAGAAACAAAATACAATGCTATATCCTCTACAAAATCAGAATACATTGTCATTGCTAGCTGTTGTGCTCAAATTCTATGGTTAAAATCGTAATTACAAGATTTGGGAATTAAGTTGAAAGAGATCCCAATCCTGTGTGACAACACAAGCACAATCAACCTGCCCAAAATCTAGTTCATCGTGCCCGGACCAAACATATCGATGTTCGACATTACTTCATTCCGGATCATATTCAAAAGAAAGATGTGAAGGTAGAATTCATTCCCACTGAATATCAGATAGTAGACATATTCACAAAGGCTCTTAACCAATAGAAATTCAATTACTTCAAAAGAGAATTGAAAATGGTAAATCCCAATGAGTTGTAGGAAATCTTACATTACTTCTTTAGTTTGAGTATTGAGATTTAATGTTTTGATAATTAGAAAGCTAACTTAAGCTTCGAAGTGGATAGAGATTTGCTTTGCAAGAAACTCTGTTCGGATATTGAAAAACAAAGGTGAATAGAGTAGGGATTGATCGATAAAAGCATCGATAATCATGCCTCAAAGATGACTCAATTTTTCAATCACTTGACCGATAAATTCAACTCATCGATCAACTCATTGATCAACAGGGCATGCGGAAATAGAATGGAAATGGCGAGGAGCAAAATTACGGATAACCTGATCAATCACTCAATTATTGAACAAATGATCGATCAATAGCAAAAAGAGACTCTTCAGTCAATTAGCCAAAAGAGGCAAGCTTTATCGATCACATGATCGAACAATGATTAATTGATCAAATGATCAATAAACTTAGACAGGTTTGAGTTTTATTACAAAATTATCGATGATGTGTTCGATCACTGCTTGTTTGATAATATGACTGATAATTGTTCATTGTGTTTTTATTGTTCTTCAAAAATTATTGATCCTGTGATCAGTTATGACTTGATTAATAACTTGATCGGTCATTTTTGACTTTATAACATTCAGAATTTGAAACTCCCTCATCAGTTTTCAGAACCCTAACTCGATAAACCGTCTCGTAACGGTAAAATATCTCATTATTCCATTAAATTTCTCACTGTTCATCACTCAAAAACATCTCTTAAGTCCTTTCGATCACTTCCAACCTCTTCAAACTCAGATCACCAAACACCTCTCCAACATCCTCTTTTGCAGTGAAAATGGCAAGAGTTAAGCAAGCAAGTGGTGACTGGGAAGAAAGCTTCAAAAAACAAGTTCAATCAAAGGAAATGACTTCCTCAAGTACCAAGAAGAAATATAGACCCAAAGTGAGGCAAGAAACATCAAAGAAGAAAGGAGCACTAAAAAATAACAGAAAGCTGGATAGTGAGCTATGAACAACAAACACCATAAAGAAAATCGCCTCGCTCAAAATCAAAGTTACCAGTAGTCACTGAAGAATTAGAAACAGAATCTGATGATGAGATTTCAGTTCAAAAAGCTGTGGACATAGCATTAAACATCACCAGACCCAGACAACCAAGACACAAGAAACAGAGAACCAGTAAGGGTGTGTCTCCATAAATTCCTACTCAAGGTGCTCCATCTCAACCATCTACTGAGTTTTTAGTTAGAAACTTAGGTAAAGATGTGAATATGCTCAAGTTTAAGGCAGACTTTGCAACTTAAAAATTCTTCCTTGTGGTTTCTGTGAATTTGGAAAGCTTGAAAAACAATAAAAAACTAAATTAGACTTGAGTGACCTTTTAGGCTACTATTCAAACTAGCTGAGCATTGATGGAGAATATTGGCTTGAGGTTATTAAAAGATTCTACTGTAACATGGAATCAGGAATCAATTGAAGAATATGACGAAGAAGATAATCTGGTAAAGATTTTGATGCAGAGTGACAACTACCCTGAAGAACTGAATTTCCCTCCAAAGCAAATGTGTGATTATTATCGAATAATCTACTGTAATACTCCAGGAGCATGGTGAATAAATCAGGCAGCTCCTCTCATTTGAATCAGGACGATTACATCTTACTGGCCAGAATTATTAGTAGAGAGAAAATCAATATTAGGACTCTAATTTATAGCAAAATGAAAGATTTCAAACTCAACAAGTCAAAATCCAACCCTATTCCCTATCCTCAATTGGCCTCATACTTCCTCCAGGTACATAACATTACAGCTTGGGGAAGTCAAAGAAAAGATTCCTATCTTTGCCATCAATCAACTCAACAAAATGAGGATACCAATGCCCTTACAACCTTCACAAAAATGGGCGCACAAAGAGAAAGGAAAATAGCTAGTAGCAAGCACTTCCAGAGCTCAAGATGAAGCTGAGTCTACTGCAGAACCTACTCAAACTTCTAGACTCTCATTTTATGGAATACAATTAGAGAATTATTCCAGTCAGAGCTTTAAGAATTTGAAAGAAGGGTATATGCCACTGCAAAGGATTATAAGGCAGTCTCGGATAAAAAGTTGAGAGGCTGTGTACTATCTTGGATCTTCATAGATCGGCTATGGCAATGCTAGAAAAGGAGGCGTCTCAAAGGTTTGATTCTGTGAAAAAGGAAATCAAGGAGCTTAAAGGCTTAGTCACCTCACTCTGTACCAATTTCTCAGCTCCTAGCACCTCATTCAGTTTTGAGGATCTCCTTTCTCATCTACAATCTTGTCAACACACCAACCCTACTCTTATTATTCATGCTTCCACATCTTCTACCCCACCTTCTGGTTTCCCAGACCATTCCTTCTTTTACTATACCTGCCCTCATTCCCATCCCTCAAGTTACTTACTCTCCTCCACTACCATCTATCTTTTAAGCCCTCTCTCGTCTTTCCTAACTTCCTCCTCTCCCTATCCCTTTTACCTTACCTTTATTTTTTTCTCCTTCCACTTCCTCCATTGATGCTAATAAAAAAAGGGGAGAAGAATGGTTTTGACACCTAGGCTAGATTTATGTTTGTTTTTGTTTTCAATCTTTTTATATTCTGATGTTTATGTATTCTGACGTTTTGATGATTTTTTAATCTTATTGCACTCTACTGTATACATTTTGATGATTATCAGAGTTATCAGTTTTGGTTTATCAGTTTATGAGCATTTTCTCTATTGTGAGTTTATAATTGCTCAATTCTCATCTTTTGAATTACGCTAAATTATCTAAATCTTAGTTGTTTTTTCTTTTGTTTTGTCATCATCAAAATGAGGAAGAATGGTAGATTTAAAGGTTTTGATGATACCAAAATGAGCTTTTTTGTTTCTTTGAGAAATTGTCAAGTTAATCAATCAAATGTTTGATCACTAGTTAATAGAACAATGTCAGATAACTGCTAGTTCTTTTTTTCTTTTTAATCATTTACTATCAAGCTTGATCGATAATGTGTTAGATAATTTAAATTTGTGTGTTGATCAATCATATGATCGATCATTGATAACACTGGTTGAGTGTAAAATGTTATAGAAAATTATTGATCATTTAATTGATAATTTATTGATTGATAAACTGTCAGGAAAAGTTGTAAACTACCATGAGCATAACATAACATTTATCGATCACCTAATCAATCAAGAGGTACTCGATGAGGAGTCAGATAACTGGTAAAGTTTCCTTGACTCAATTACTATGTTGAATGGTTCTTGTATTATCGATCATTGTTTTATCGATAATTTGTTCAAAATTTATGTGTCAACATTTTTGGTTAATTGATAATATCTTCCATCAAAGTATTCTGTGTTATTTTTGCAGAACAAGATTTTTCACAGTCCATGATCGATCAATTGATTGATCATCCTTTTATCGATAAAATGGCCGATCATCATGATGGTCTCCGTATCATTTTTTTCATATCACGTGTTCGATCAAAGCCTTACTTTGGAATTTAGTTTTCATAGTTATTTATCAGTTACTTAATCGATTAATTATTAATCGATCATTTAACTGATCATCAACACATCTTTGTGCATCACTGTCAAAGTATTCTTTGAACCACTTTTTGATCACTTGTTTGACCAACCCTTTATCGAAGAAGTGTTCAATCATCATAGTTTGAAAAAGTTATTCACTCTAGCTTAGCTTAATCGGTAATATGATCGATCAAATGATTTTCGATCATCTATTTGATCAATGCACCTATTCAGTTCTTTACGATGATATATCATAGAACATATTTTTATTTTATCTTTAAGCTTTTCTTAGACTTCTTTAATCATACAATTCTCTTTTGAAAAGGTATAGGGGCATACAAACTTGAGGAAATAAACTTTGAACTAAACTCAGAAACATTTCTATTTATAAAATCGCTTTAGTTACATTTCATTGTTTATCGATCACTTGTTCTATCATTGTTTGATCCATAAATTACTCGATAAATACTTGCATTTGTTAAGTCTATTTCTCTTGTAATTGATCGATAATATGATCAATTAAAGGATTATCAATCAAGACATCAATCAAGTAAGTTCATAATTACTTTTTAGTATCTGATGATTGATTCCATGTTTTCCCAGCTGTTATATCAATGTTAAGAATCATTACTTCTTTTGTTACTCATTCCTATTTTATTGAAGAAGGAAACTTACTTGTGCCAAGAGACTTCTGCAGATTACAAAGCGTAACGATTATTTTATAGCCCTTAACCTACTGTGCCAGAAGCATTAATGCGAACTACTGTTACCACTACCGAACACACACAAGCGATCTTTTAGCGGCTAAAAGCTCTTTAGTCTAATAGATAACTGAAATACTCTAACTATAAAAGACAAGAGCATTAAATAAAGAATTGAATACATGAACTACTATCTACTAAAATTTTACCGTTGCATTCAATACTCTGTTTTACCGAACTTCAGTGTTTATCATTTATATACTCTGTAAGAGAGTTTAATATATCTTTCTTTACTCATTTCTGAGAGTAACTCAAGAGTGTAGACTCTTGAGGAGATTATAACCTTACGGGTAGTAAGGGGGAGTGATTGAGAGATTCAATTACTGTACTGAGATACCAAGAGCCCATTCAATCTTAGAGGTTTAGTGAAAATCTCAGAGGTGCTCTAAGGACTGGACGTAAGTCAAGTAGTTGAGACCGAACCATTATAAATTCCCTGTCTTTATTCTTCGGTGAAACCTTCCAAACTCTTATATGTTGTTTTATCTATTCAATTATTTTATTTAGTCAAATTTTTATATATTACCAAATTCACCCCCTCTTGGATAAAGCTGCCACTAACAATAGGCAAGTCAAGTAAGGGCCTTAGATCTGGAACAAGAGGTGCCTCAGAGTCAGGTTTAGGATTAGGAGCAAGGACAGTGGCACTCAACTCAGTATCTGATGCCAAAGCAAACAAAGAAGGATTAGAATCTAGTATGGCGGTAATAGTCTCCTTTAATCTTCGTGTGTAAACACGAGCTAGGTATTGAACGGGTGCTTAAGCTGATAGTGATGGTAAAATGATAGAATATACTAAAAGATCATCCTCCTTCACAGGTATGGAAGTAGAAGAGAAGTATGGCATGGACTCTTGAAAAGTAACATTGACAAAAACTAAATAATGATTAAGAGTAGGCGAAAAACATTGATAACCCTTTTAAACCCGAGAATAACCTACAAAGACATATTTAAGAGACTTGGGATCTAATTTTGAAAGAGAGGGCTGCATGTCCCTAACAAAACAAACACATCCAAAAATCTTAGGATTAATAAGAAATAAGGCTTAGAAGGAAGTAGTATAAAGAATGTGACCATTGAGGATATAGGAAGGCGTTCTATTAATAAGAAAGCATGCAGTAAAGATCGCGTCAGCCTAAAATTGTTTCAGAACCTTCATTTAAAATAAAAGTGCCCCCGTTACTTCGAGTAAATGATGGCATTTTCTTTCTGCAACACCATTTTGAGCTAATGTATCAACACAAGAAGACTGATGGAGTGTGCCATTTTGAAGCATGTAAGATTGAAATAAGTAGAGAAATATTCTTTAGCATTATCACTTTATAAGGTATGAATAGAAACATTAAATTGAGTTTTAATCTCACCACAAAAGGCACAAAAAATGAGAAAACAATTCAAAATAATTTTTTTATTAAATATAACCAAGTTGTACGAGAGTAATCATCAACAGATGTAACAAAGAACTTAAAACCTAATTTGGACTGAATAGGATAAGGATCCCAAACATTAAAATAAACTAACTCAAAAGAAGATGAAACTCGTTTATTGACTCGAGATACTAAGAGAAGACAATGATGTTTGGAAATATACACAACTTATAATCTAAAGACAACAAATGCTGAAACTAAAGATAAATCCTTTTAAGAGAAGGTAAAGACAAATGACCCAAATGACAATAAACTTCAAAAGGAGTATGATAGCTAGTATAAGCCACCACATGAGATACTCGATCATTAAGGAAATAGTGCCTACTAGATTCATAACCTCTACCAATAATTCACTTCGTCAAAATATCGTGTAACAAGCAATGATCAAGAAAAAGTGAAACCCAACAGTTTAATTAATGAGCAAGTTCACTAGGGGAAAGGAGATTAAAAGCAAAACTAAGGATATTTAGTATTGATAACAAATAGATAGAAGGTGTAGGTTTAACAATGCCAGAACCAAGGACTCTGGAATAAGATCCATCAGTGATAGTAACACTGGACAGGTTAGTAAAAGAATTATAAGAGAAGAAGAGATAGCGGTTACATGTCATATGATCAATAGCACCAGAATCTATGATCTACTTTGAAGAAGAAGAAAGAAAGGCAGTAGCAACAGCACTTATAGGTGGTATAGCATATTTCAACTACATGTACTTAACTATAGAAATTGTAACCTTGTCATTGGCTTGACAACCATATTTGTAGAGTTATTTCTTTGTTGTTTGTTCTGAGGCTTATGACAAGTACGTTTTGTATGACCTAGTTCTTTGTAATAGTAACATACCACACAACTTGAGTCATAAAAGGCTCCCTTTTACTTTGAACCACCATAAGTAGGTACCCCATGGCTGTCATTATGACTAGGTGCCCACAATTGTCATTGTGACTTTGATTGTCATTTTGGCCTCTACTGATCAATGCACTTGCAGGAGTGTTGGCAGTTGGTAGTAAGAGATTATTAGCTCATATTACACGAGAAAACACATCTTGAAGATTAGAAATCTCAGAGCTAGATAATATTTGAGAACGAACTGTCTCATACTCAGGTGGGAGACCAATGAGAAAACTAATGATAGTTATTTGCTCTCGTTACTCATACTGAACCTTCAAATTAGCAGTAAGAGGCATTAACATATTCATCTTTTTATACATCCTCTTAAAGTCCATAAAATAGGCCTTGAGAGGATGATCATGCTTTTCTACATGATAGAAAACCTTACAAACTTTGTAAACGGAGACATTTCCCTTGCCTAAATACAAGAATTCTAAATAGCCCATGAATTCTTTAACAAATTCATAGTGATTAACAGAGGAAATAATCTCAATGTTAATAGAATTACGAATCTGGAAAAATAGTCGTGCACCATCCCGTAACCATGCTTTACGTGAATCATTCTTTGAAGGATCATCCTTCAAATAATCTTCCTTCTTAATACTCTGTAGATAGAGTTGAGTAGTTTTACTCTAATCTAAGTAGTTGGTCCAAGTCAACTTATGATCAGTAATTTTAGTAACAATTGGAACAATCTCAAAAACATATTTAAGTTTAATCATAATTATAATATTCAACAAAAAATCATAGAAAGGAGGTATACGACTAAAGTGCCACACGAGGGGCAAATAAGTTACCAAATAGAGGTAGAGAGAACAAAAGCTACACCGATAGCTTAAGAACAGAGTGAATATACCACAAATGACAAGCAAACTAATTCAATCTCATAGTAAAGAAAGTGAGAGAGAGAGAGAGAGCCTAGTTACTAAACATTGCTTTTAAACAAATAGGCTAAAAGAGTGAAGTCGACCTCAAAAAAGTGGAATGTCGTCTGGAACCTTGCCCAAAAAGGAATTCACATGCTACATGTGGATGAATAGATAGATTCTGTGATGGCACGTGCACCTCACGCATTGCTCGTATGATAACAAAGCTTTATGGAACGGCCGATCAGTGTAACACCTTACGTTTGCGACCTTATATTATGCCAAGTTAAAATATTCGGAAGCACAATCTCAGGTTACCGGGTTGAAAAATTTGAGTTTAAAATTTTCTTTTCCCGCATTACTATTCACTATAACCTTAAACTTGGCATATCTTTGGAAAATCATAACTAATTCTAAAAAAATTGAAACAAGCTCGTTCCAAGTCTGACTCGAAGCTCTTAACATCATCTATCAAGGAAAAATGACCTCAGGTTCCTATTTAATCAGAAACGCATCCAATTTTAATTTCAAAAAGTACTGTTCATTTGGTCATTTTTCTATTTTTCCAGGATTTTTGCCTAACTTCGGAAAGGCATAACTTCTTGCACAGAGCTCCGATTATGACGTTTTACCACTCATTTTAAAGGGAAAAATAAGATCTATTTGCATACCAAATTTCAGGGAAAAATTCAACCATTTGACTAGGGTCTTCATTGGTCAAAGTTTGGTCAAATCTAGACCATTTTTATCCCCCTTTTTCACTAATTCTAGCACCATTTCGTTTTTCACTATAAGCATACCATAATCACATATAAAGGTACTCTACCATTAATATACATCCAAAAAGAGTATCATGTTATGTGTTCATGATCAAAATATGCTTACATGGCTTGGAAGAGAAAGGTTTAAAACCATATAATACAATACATGGATCATAATTTCCTCAAGCCATGATTACTTCTTTTCCCTTCTCCTTGGAAGTAGTGGCACCTAGGATATCATGTTATAGGAGGAATGAGATTTCATAGAAATCCCAGTAGCATTGAACATACAACCATCAGGTCAACATGCATAAGATGTCATGCTACATGCAGTAAAATAACATTGCTAGTCTTTATACCATGCCATAACCATTCTGTATCCATGTCATCATATCATGGGGCATATAATCATTCTAGTCAAAACTTAATCATGTAAGAGCCAAGGCATACATTGCAAGGAGTTCACATCATCTGGGCATACACATTCTCATGGCACATAAACACACATAGCAAAAACACCAAATGCAGGTCAACAAAATAATTGCAAGTTCACGCTATCTCAGTTCCATGCTTAATGTTTCCTCCCTGTTTTCCTTGCTTGAGGTCCTCCTAGGTTTCCAGAAAATTGCCTATCAACCATACAGTAAGGGTATGGTAAATTCCATATCCAGTATACAATTCTTTCTCAATATAATACTACCCTTATAACTTCTGTATACCTTTCTTAATCCTTTGACTTTGGTTTGACCAAGCCTTAATCCTCAGTTAAGGTCTTGGAATTCTTCCTTAATCCATGATTAATCATGCTTTCCTAGTTAATCACTAACCCTTAATCCTTAATCCAATATTTAATTAAGGTTCTCAAGTTACATAGTCATTAGTACAACATAATCCTCTAAGATTAAGTCACTAATCCCTTATGGATTAACCATTAATCATTCTCTAATTAACATGATTAACCCTTAATCATTCCTTAATCAACATGATTAATCATAATTAATCATCCTTCAATTAGCATAACTAATCACTAATTACTAATTAATCAAGGTAGCTAACCTTAATTACTTACTAATCTTTAATCAAATAACATGATTAATCTTAGCTATCACTAAACCATAATTAATCAAGGTAATTAATCCTAATCTTCCTCAAATAAATAATTAACTAAAAATAATTAACACTTAGGGAGGTAAACATACCTTAATTAGCTCTTAATCGGCGATTAGAGGTGTCTAACTTTGCTTTCTCCCTTTCTCTCTCTTCTTTCTTCCTTTCTCTCTCCTAGAACTCAAGAACACAACATTCCCTCACCAAGCAACCTCCTTGGCCGAAATGTTCATGAGAGGGGGTATTTATAGGCTTTGATTTTTCAAAATTCCAAGAATGCCCTTCGGGAAAAAGATGCGATCTCGGCCGTCCATTTTTTTTCACTTTACACATGGACAAATCCTAGAGCACACACCACAAGAAGTTGACACATGGATGGACACCTATTCACCATGTGATTTTCATGTGGTAATAAAATATTATTTTAATGTTTTGTCTCTTATTTCCCTTTATGCCTTGAACAATTTGGAAAATTTCAACTTTGTCCTCCCCCTTATTTTTGGCCAAAATATTACTCTATATATTGGTAGAAAAATGACTCATCCAATATTCAGTACAATCCACTGATTATTTGTGTATTTCCAGTCCGATTTTCCAACAATCCTGTCCAATTTACTGTCACAAAATTTTGATTTCAACACCTCCTTAAATTCCCCTCATTCCAAGGGTATTTCATGATTTTTCTCAAGTTTTACCTCCCTCTATAATTTTTTAAATTTTATTCCGTCAAAAATCAATATTCTACCGATAATAATTCAGTAATAAATATTCTTTAAGCTAACCTCTGTACATCCAAAGGTGGGAAGTAATTTTATAAATTAGGATAATATGTCACATAATTTATCCCTATTTTTCCTTGAATTTTTGAGGCCTCTATATATTTTAAATAATGGAAATTGGCTAATTTTCCTTAATTAACCAAAAATTCCAATAATTACAAATAATTCCCTGATAAATTATTTTTAATCCTATATTCACCTTCTAAGCCTCAAACATTATTTTGTACCCTCCTTTCTATTTTTCATGATTTTATGGGAATTTTCAGGAATTTCGGACACTATTTCCAATACTCCCCTTTCTTGACCGATCTTTTAAAAAATGACCGTTATGTCCCTATCATGATTTTTCCTCATAGCCTGGATCCTCTACCAGCCTACTATACTACTTGACCTTAGTCAGTCTCAAATCATTCATCAATTAGGATAAAATTATCAGGGTGTGACAATCAGGACTTGCCCTCCTCCCTATCATGCATGTGTTCCTACAGGATATTAAGAAGATGAACCCTAGCAAAGGTTCCAAGCTGTTGGAGACAAAGACCAAAATAGGGGTAGCAGTAAACGAAAAAGAACTAAGAAAATAGATCTATACAAATTAGAACCAGTGTTGCTCTAATACCATATTAATTCTAGAGAAAAATGTGAAATAATTCGTTGTATTATTCATCATCAGACTATGCATATATATACAAGAAAAAAGAGCCTATACATTAACGGCTCATTATGAGGAAATAATATCATATCAAATCTTATACTAATTACATAATATGTACATATCTTTACAACTCCCATGAAATAAAGTGGTGTAATAGTGCAAGAATGGAAGTTAACAAGGATGACAATGACCTAATTTGAACCTATTTTATATTCATATGATTCTGAGCAAATAAGAGAATTTGAGAAAAAAAGTAATAGTCTAATAGATCTTTTTTTTTGTGTTAAAATGAGTAGTAGTACATTAAAATTGAAGCTTAGTGTAAAAAGTTATGCTTATCTAAAGTTATGCATAAATTCTAAAAAATTGAGAATTTATCATATGAATAGTGTATATTTACGTGAAAAGTAAGCTCAAGTGTAATAGATTTCTAGAAGTGTTTTTCATTTTAAGATTACTCAAAAAAGCTTCAAATAGAACCTGAAACCACTTCATTTTAATTTTTCTAGAATTAGTTATGAATTTTTAAAATTGACAAAAATTCTAGGGTTACCAAGTAAATAGTAACTCGAGAATGAATTTTTCAAAAGTATTTCTAAGCTTAATGTCATATATTGTGATTCTAATTGACTTGTTTTAACTCTATATATGGTTAAAATTTAAGGTGTTACAATATAGTTGCCAAATTTGGACTATTATGGCATTTATTTTGGCTATTCATATTTTTGCCAAGTTGGGACCTATGTTATCTTTTGTCAATACTTAATGACTATAACTTAATTTTTAGTCTCTCAATCGCGTCAATATTCTTAGCTGTTACTTAACATATTAACTAATAAACATTTAACATAAACAACATGAAGAGGATACAGTAGCAAAATGTCTCATTGCCCTAAATACATTAGCACATAATGCCATTTATTCATTAAAGCCATGATTACCATTAATATCAACACTTTGGTCATTATAAACCACATTGACTTTCAACTTTTGAGTTTAATTTTCAATCTTTCTAAAATTAATTTCACATGCTCTTCCCTCATACTTTTGCATGTGGAATCCATTTCCAAGCTCAAAATCATCAAAATCAAACTCCTTTCCCCTTGAACAGTCTTGGCTAAGACATATAGGCCTTAGGGTTCAAAATTCCATTTTCAATTCCAATACTTTCAAACTTGCTTTCTGACCTTTATCCCACACAATTTTTTATTCTAAATACATTGAAAGCATCAAAATTATCAAATTATAACCCTAATATCATCCCTAAGTCAAGCCAAGTTTCTCATGCAATTAGGAAAAGTTGGATTCTTTCTAACTTTATTACAAAACCACTTGATTACTTCTCTTTTCCTCCTCTTAATGTCAATCAGTATTTTTCATAACTTCAACATATTTGGCAGCACCTTCCCTTATGTTTTAATGCTTCTAAAAGTCAACAAGAACCATAACCAAGCTATGTAAGACATAAAGCAACTTAAACTACATCAAAAATCATAACCTTACCTTATCTTGAAGCTTATATTTGCCTAGGACTTTATGCTCTTCTTCTTCTCCCTTTTTCACTTGATAATTTTGTGCTCCCCTTACTCTTCCTCTCTTGGCCATCCAAACACACAAACGGGACGGAGAAATGGGTATTTATAATGCAAGAGTTACCATTTGCTTTGGTTAATCTAATTTACCTTTACCATAACACATATCTTCATCTTATACTTGATCTCTTGTGATTTAGCCAAGTAAACCCCTTAGGTGCCTTGCTTATTTACTCATGGTTTATAGATAATGCCACCTCACATAACACCTAATCACACATGTGTAGAAAACCTAATTTCATAATTAAATAATCCCATTTCTTCCAAAAATGCTTGCTAACAATTTGTATTATTCCATCCATATCATTCTCATCATTTTTACATTAAAATAGGAAGGAAAATCATGAGAAATTTATGCTCCCTCTCACCCTTGACTATTTCTTTACCTATTTTATAATTTTACACTGTATCAGGTACTTTTTCAGGTCTTGAGTTACCTAATAACCCTAGGACATGTTCTAGCATCCTTTTTTCATCACTAATAAGCTCATGGCATTATATAACATGCATACAAAAGGAAGGATGCTCTTTCCTTTGTTCTTTCATTAAAATATTTAATAATATTTATTTTAGAGTAAACTTGAGCAAATCCTTTCTATTGGTCCAAACTCAGAATATCTGTCTCTGGGTACGAATACTGCCTTTCCATCACGAGGAATTTTCTAATTTTTCTTAGGTTAAAAGTCAACCCATAAATGGTTTATCTTGATTTTTCTCGGATAGTGTATAAATAGGCTTTAAATTTTGTTAAAGCCAACTTTTTTGCTTTTTGAGGATGAAATTATTTTTAAAACCTGTGATAATTATTCGTTATTTATCTCTAATTATCTAAGGCCTCCTCATATTTTAAATAATGTAATTTCGGCTAATATTCATAATTAGGTAAATCCTGAAAATTTCATCAATTTGCTTTAGGGGTATCTTCATCATTTTTTTTAGCCCAAACGAGCCACAAAACCTCATTTCCCATTTTCATAGAGTTTGTTGAAATTTTTTTAGAATTTTTAGGCGTAGTTTCTATCATTGTCTTTTTCGGCTCGAAACTTTCTAAATTTACAATTAGGTCCTTGCTCAGGTTTAGCCTCAGGAATCATTTCACTAAGGTTCCTAGCATAAACTTTGGCTTTTAGTCATCTCTAATTGCCATACTTGAGACCTCGAGACTTCATCAGAATCTCTAACTTACCTGTCTCATCGTTGTAGAAAACTTCTACTTTATGATTTAGTCCCTAAGAATCCTCTCGGCTTTCTACGGAACTTTTAAAACTCCTGTCAAAAAAAGTCTAGTAGCTTATCCATTTCAAGCTAGTTCTGGTACCTTTAGGCCTAACACAATTCTCTCCCTCTCAATAAAATTTCATCCTTGAAATTTCAAGACTAATCATCTTCTCACACCCTTCTTTGAGAGGTTAATTAAGGAGAATATCATTACTTATACTTTACTTTAGCCATTAACTCAGTTATTGTGCTTTATTGCCAAGTTCTTGTTCTGGAATATGAAATTACATAGCTTACTGTTCCATACTATTTTTTTATTTGCACGAGCATGGCCCTCGTTTTAAGCATTTTATTGTTGCTTCTCGCATTCTTTCTATTATTTAGGCACATCCTTTCATGATAATGCTATGACAGTGTACCTCTCTTCATGGTATTAGACTATACTATGGCATTTCAAGTTCTTCTAATACTATCTTTATCAGGTCCTTTTGGTACACACTATTATTCTCATCTTAAAGGCCTATCTTCTTTCTTTCACAGTCTCATTTCATATTTAGCTTGCTTGAGTGCTTACTATTTAGGACTTATAGCGCTTAGTTCTTTGAACTCTTGCTTTCCTCACCTTTCTTTGTTAACTAGATTAGAATTGAACTCAGTCTAGTCAACAATAAAGGTATTTAGCAACAAGTCAAGAGTGGTCTCTTTGTACTAGAGACCACTGGAGGACATTTCCATATCTTAAACTCATCTTTGTTCATCATCTTCCCAAAGAGGTATTGTACTCTTACTCTTATGGCTCAGCCACTCTACTTAGGCTTGGTCTACTACTACCTCAGGAGCTACTCTACTCCACAGTAAGCCTCTTTAGGATTCACTGTGGCCCTATAATACTATAATCAGTCTGAGCCTAGTTAAGATCTCTTCGAGACTCTAGATCACAGGATTGAGTTATAAAATAAGTCACCTCTACTTAGCTAGTAACTTGACTGATTATTTCCTAAGACTGATCACAGATACCAATATTACCTTCTTAGGCCTTCATCTTTTCTATCAACTCAGAAATCATTCATCTTTCTACATTTTCTTTTTCCTTAGCTCTCAGCTTTCTTAGGCCATTTTTCTTTTTTGTTGTGCCTCTTTAATCCTCTAAGCCATTAGTTTATCTCTATGGCCTTTTGGCTTGCCGTCTTTCTTATGCTAATCTATCCTGCCTTACTAATTTTCTTTCTCACCTAACTTTTCTTACTATCTCTTATTGATTTTGAATGGTACAGGGAGAGGACTTATGAATGTGCCTTCTAACTTTCTTTAGTACTAGGTTCAACTCAAGAGATAATTCATCCTCAAGTCACTCCTAGCCAGATATGCTCTCATTGAGGTAAGGTTAACTTCGTATGCCTTGCCTCAGCTGCTATTACCCTTTCTTATGGAAGGATCTCTTGCTCTTACTAGAACAACGTTAACTCAACCACTTTCTCTGCCCTTAATGGAGCGCATATCACTTTTATTGGTATGGTGTCAGCTTTACCACTCTAGGAGGACATGTTGCTTTCTTCATAGTATTATCAACTCCATTGCCATAGTTTCTTTTCCTTTTTTTCAAAGGATAACTCGCTCTTGGTAGAGCAGTGTCAACTTTAAGTTGGAACACTACCTCTCAATTTCATGAGAGCTATTCTACGGCCAAGACCATTCGCTTACTCAATCTCTATCATGGCATATTCTCCACATGTCGCATTCTTATTAGAGGAGCCTCTCTACTTGACTCATTCAATGGCAGTGCCATTCATCTATAGGAAATCTCATGTCTTAGATTTCTCACTGGTCTAAGTACTATAGTCACATTCCTCATAGATGCCTTAGAATACAAAGGGATGGTATCCAGTCCTAAGCATTACAGAAGATCTAGGCATCATTGGGAACATATTCATTTCTTTACTAGTTCCCAATACAACCATTATCTATAATATTCTCATCTATTTCTCTCTATGTTTATCCTCATGGATACTACCTGACTCTTACACCTTTTAAATTCTCTTATCTCTTGACCATCCATTCCTAGGATCATACATTGGTCATCATAAACTAACCATATTACAGAGCAAGCTTAAATCATTCACGCACCTCTACTATGTGGTATTCTAATTAGGCATCTAACATCAATCACCTGAAGCTTGGGTTGTCACTCTACTTCAGGGAATAGACTCATACCCCTGCCTAACTTATTGTACTCTTAGCCATTACTCTCTATGAGAGTCTTTTGGCTTTTCCCTGATCAACCTTTCTTAATCATTCCTTTCTTAAGGAAAAGTCTCTTTGCAGTGGCTATCTATCTCTCAGGCTACTCTCTTACTATCATTTCTTTCTATCTATAGCTCACTAAGGACTCACCATAATCTATTGAAATTTCTTAGTACATATTTACCCTGGAGATGCTACCTCAAACTCTTAACCATAGTTGGACCATATTCTAGTAACCTGTTACTTACCTAAATAGGGCTTCTCTCTTACCAGGCTTTGTTTGAACCAGTGCTCCATTTAAACTTTTGTCAAAACCTTTGCTCTATTTCCAAAATAAAATATCCTTCCAATTACCCTTTTAATATGTGTTTAAAAGCATTACAGTTCAAGCGAATCTTGAAATAACCATGTAAATTGGAAATTTGAAATTTGATTCTTGGGTTACTGTTCACTGGTAAATTCCATATTTTTTGTCCAACTTTGAAAATTCATAACTAATTCTAAAATAATTGTATTAAGGTGATTTAAATTATTTTTTTAAAGATCTGTCAATTATCTAAAGGAAAAAAATATAAATATGAGCTTGACCCTTCTCAATTTGTATAGTTAATTCATGGAAGTTTACTGTTTAACTAGTAAAAGTTGTACTTCTTAGTTTCTCTTCCTTAAATTTGAGCAAAAATATCTCTTAGCATACACATCTATTTTAAGTGATCTACCACTCACTTTAAAGCTCATGATGTGCTCTAATTGTTCATTAAATTTCATGGGAAGATTCAGTTATTTGTATCATGTTCAGTATATCACAAACTTATGGCACATTTAGGGATAACCTATCCCCTTACTTACATTAATAATGCATAAATATTTATTTCTTTACATGTAATCATTCCATCATTCCAAATTTTCATAATTCATTCTCATGCATTAACTTGCTCCATCATCCATTGTAACATCCAAACTTTTAGGCCTAGAAGTACTAGAAATAGCCTGAATTGGATAGGCTACTAGACCCCTTTTGAGCAAAAGTCCCAAAGATGAGAAAGGAAGGCAAAGCAGTTCAGGGACTAAACTGCAAAGTAAAAGTTTTAAGGGGCTAAAGTGTAATCAAAGTTAGAGGCTTTAGTAAAGTTTTGAAGGCCCAGAGAGAGAAAAGAGGCTAGACACAGGCCAAAGGTTAAGTTAGAAACCTCAAAGAGAGGATTGTATGAAGCTAAGTCCAAGTAGGGACTAAACTGTAAATCCAAAAAGATATGACCAACAGGGGTAAAAAGGGAAGAGTACATAGAGAATTCCAAGAAAATCCTAGAAAATGAAAAATAATATTCTAAGGCTCTTCTGTGAAGAAAAAAGACGAAAATACCCCTAAGCGAGCTTAAATAGAATTTATGAGGTTATGGCCGGTAAAAAGTATACCGTTTGAGGTAATTATTTGAGACAGCAAGAGACCTAAAAAATGTAAACAAAAATGAGGTTAAATGTTTGGAAGGTTGTACTAATTTATAAAATTAGTTCCGCAACCAAAAGGCCAGTGCAGTGGCTTTAATAAATTAAAGAGCCGGTTTTGCCGATAAAAAGGGTATTTTAGTAAACAATTTTTATACAAGGTTTAAAGGAAGTGTTATGGACTAAGAAAATTCATAGATATTCTCTAGAATTAAAGGGAATTTATGGAGCAGACAAAAGAATTTTCTAAGCTCCGAAAGGCCATAAAGAAAGCTAGAGAAACGTGGGCCAAGTAAATTCAGAGGAATTAAGTTTGATCCAACAGCTAGGATCTAATCTCCCATCACCTCCACCACTTTTATGACACTTGGCATCTTCTAGAAGGTTGAGGTAAGCATGATGCAAGAAGATTCTTCTTGGCCTTCACCCATACATTTTTCTCTCGACATTTTGATAGAGTTTTTCCTCTACAAATGGCTGCCAAAATGACCTTCCAAGGTGGGATATTTATAGCCAAAACTTTGGCTTGAATGGACCAAAATGCCCTTGGTGTCTAAAGGGTAAGGGCAATTTGGAACTCTAAGTTGACTTTTACATCATCATTGCATCATCTTCTTGCATCATTCTTAACTCATTCTTCTAAAAGATGCCAAGTGTCACAAAAGTGGTGGAGGAGAAGGGAGATTAGATCTTAGTCGTTTGATCAAAACTTAATCCTTAAGTTTCCTCCAAATTTGCTTGGCCCACGTTTCTCCGGCTTTCTTTATGGCCTTCCGGAGCTCTAAAAATTCTTTTGTCTACTCCATAAATTCCCTTTAATTTTAGAGAGTATCTATGAATTTTCTTAGGCCATGACACTTCCTTTAAGCCTTGCATAAAAATTCATTTACTAAAATACATTTTTATCGGCATAATCGACTCTTTAATTTATTAAAGCCATTCTACTGGCCTTTTGGTTATGGGACTAATTTTATAAATTAGTACAACCTTTTAATCATTTAATCTCATTTTTGTGTACACTTTTGAGGTCTTTTGCTATCTCAAATAATTACCTCAAATGGTATACTTTTTACCGGCCATAACCTCATAAATTCCATTTAAGCTGCCTCAGGGGTATTTTCCTCTTTTCTCTTCACAGAAGAGACTTAGAATATTATTTCCCATTTTCAGGAATTTTCTTGGAATTCTCTGTATACTCTTCCATTTGTACCCCTATTGGTCATAACTTTTTGAATTTACGGTTTAGTCCCTGCTTGGACTTAACTTCATACAATCCTCTCTTTGAGGTTTCTAACTTAACCTTTAGCCAGTTTCTACTCTCTTTTCTCTTTCTAGGCCTTCAAGACTTTACTGGAGCCTCTAACTTTGATTAAACTTTAGCCCCTTAAAACTTTCACTTTGCAGTTTAGTCCCTAAAACTGCTTTGACCTCCTTTCTCATCTTTGGGACTTCTGCTCAAAGGGGGTCTAGTAGCCTATCCAATTCAGACTATTTCTGGTACTTCTAGGCCCAAAAGTTTGGATGTTACAATAAGAATAGAGGAAGATGAAATTGATTTTAGAATAATATTTAAAGGCTTGAAAGGAACATGAATCTAATGGTTTTATGTTGGAATTGGTTGAATTTTATGACTATGTAACTTGAGTAATATTTTGATCAAGGCTAGTTCATGGGGAAGGAGTTTGATTTTGATTATTTTGAGCTTAGAAATAGATTCTACATGCAAAATTGCGTGGGAATAGCATATGGAATTAATTTTAGAAAGGTTGGAAATCAAGCTCAAAAGTTAGAGGTCAATATAGTTCAAAGAAAACAAAGTATTAATGTTGTTCATTATCATGGTTTTAATGACTGAATAAGAATGATGTGTTGACGTATTTAGGGCCATGAGATAACAAGAAAAAGGAATGGCAAAGGTTGAGCAAGCAACTTTAATGATTGGAAGCAAAAGGGAGCAAGAAGATGGCTTAAGGATATAAGGTAGTGAACTTACCTTTCTTGTATGCTTGATGTGCATGTTTGTGTATTGATATGTATTATATGATTGAATGATGTTATGAGATGGTGATGCTAGCATGATGCTTTATTTCAATGATATTTTCCATGGTCATGCATGTTAGTATGAAACATTGAGCCTGAGAATATGTGATAAATAAGCATGAGTTAGATCAAGTAAGCATATTATACATTTGCATCCATCTTGCATGCGTTAATGGGAACATTTACTACTGAGATTCTCTTGAATCTCATCCTCCCTTAGTCAACCATAATAGGTGCAAGAGAATGGGAGAAGAAATCAAGAAGTAGAGTTTGACCGCAAGTGGACGGGTCGCAAGTAATATAAAAAGCATCGTTCCCTCAGAGACTAAGGCTAGATGAGTTGAAAATCATAATTGTGTATTTGATTAGGTTAAGTGAAACAATTGTTGTAAAAGAGTTTGTGAAATGAAATTAGGAAAACAATGGTTTAAAAGCAGTATAAAATCAACTCGACCTTGAAACAATTAAGAGACTAGGGTTATTCTTCACTAAAATACTTCATGAAACTGGATTAATTACTTCTCAAGTAGTGCTTTACAATAAGTTCAGTTAGCCTGGGTTTGCAGAATTGATTAAGCTTTCTCAAGTCAAAACCAAATGTTTGCAATCACGATTAAAACACAGCAATCTCTTGCACTTGTTTGAAAAGGTTGCACTTTAAAAACCAAAACCCATTTAGTCTATGCTAGGTCAACAGATACATCTCTGCTCTATCGACAAACCATCTATTCACTCAATTAAATTTCTGGACTAGCATGTTTTTACCAAAGTTCACGAATTAGTTTAACTTTCTCAAGTTAAACTAATCAATCAATCAATCCAAATGATGGCCAGACAAAAGGAAGCATTAAGCTCAAAGTAAAAACAACTGAATATTATCATTAACACTCAAGAGATAGTAAAACCAAGTCTCAATCCATACAATAGATCAACATAACCCTAGAAAAACGGATTTAGCTATACATATCGAGTAAAGAACTACAACTATAAGAGTAGCTAGTAGTCATAGCAGAAACAAGAAGGGAAGAAGAAGAAAACCCAGAAAATTCAAGTTACAAGCCTCGAATCTCTTCTAGCTTCAAGCCCAAAGGTTCCAAGCCTCCAAAACTCCAAACCTTAGCAGAGCCAACCTCCAAAATTGCTCCAAAGTCGAAGTCCCCCCGAAAAACCGAGTATCCACCTCTATATGCCCTAATTTTTTAAGTGACCCAGTAAAACGCACAGCTGCGAGGGGCCAGGCACCGCGGCGGATTCCTTCAGGCGCCGTGGTGCCTATTACAGAATGGCTTTCCTTTAAGGCTCCGGCACCACGGTGCATGTGATAATCGGCCACGTCGGATTACACCGAACAGGCTTGCTCCGAGATAGCTTGGGCGCCGCGGTGGATTCAGTAAGGTGCCGCTGCGCCTTTTACAAAGACGCACTCCTCCCTTTCTGTTCGATCCGCCGCGGCGTTTTATCCGAGAGGCCGCTGCGGCTGACTTCTTTTCAGCTTTCCTCCATTCTTTACTCTCCTCAAGCTTTGTTTCCTGCAAAATTGACTTTCAAACCCAATAAAAGAGCATTAAATCAGCTTAACTCAATAGAAATTTTGAGAGGTTATCATGGAGCAAGAAAGAGAGGAAAAGAATTTAAGAAATGTATTACATTACATTGTACACTTTGTATGTTAATGTCTGATATGAACATGCCATTAATATTATGTGATGACAAATAATGATGATAGCATGTATAATTGATTATAATAATATACAAGAATAGTTTATGTATTGAATGGAAAGGTATTATGCAAGGAAAGAATTAATCATGAACTATTAATGCAAGTTAGGGAGATAAAGCATGCCTAAAGGAGCAACAAAATGGTGGCAAAGTAGAAGTAAGGCAAATGATTGATTCTACCCATGAAATTTTTCATGATTAAATTACACATTCTAAGCTTTAAAACAAGTGATAGATCGCTAAAAATATAGGTGCGTACTAAGAGTTATGCTTGATCAAATTTAAGGCAGAGAAACTAGAATGTATAGTTTTAACCAAATAAATAGCAAAGTTCAATGAATAAATTGTACAAATTGGCAAGGGTTAAGTCCAATTTTACATTTTTTCCCTATGGAGAACTCCAAGAGACTCAAATAAAATTTTGATTCATCTCAATACGATTTTTCTATATATAGTTATGATTTTTCAAAGTTAGACTAAATCTGGAATTTAACCAATGAATAGTAACTTGAGAACCAATTTCAAATTTTCAATCTACAGGTTTGTTTCGTGAATCACTTGAATCATAACACTTTTAAGTGTGTACTTTGAGCGGTTAAAGAAAGGATGTTTCATAATGTTTGTTATTGAGATTCTCTCAAATCTCACCCTCCCTTGACCAAGTCTAAGAGGTGTTAATGAGCAATCAAAAAGATACATGAAGCGGAAGCAAAGAAAAAAAAGAAAAGAATTGAGGAAATGTATTATATTACATTATGTAATTTCTATATCAATGTATATATGGATAGTACTAATGACAGTATGTAAAGTTAAATGATAATGATGGCATGGATGTCACACCATACTTATATAGTACCTTAGCAGTCATTTAGAACCATTCCAAACCACTTTGAATGGTCTTAAACTTAAAAATTTCAATTTGGACGTTAATTTTTGAAAAATTACTATTCACTGTCCAGTTTTCAAATTACAGGTCCAACTTTGAAAAATCATAACTAATTCTAGAAAAATTGTATGGAGGTGTTCCAAAATTCTACAGAAAGCTCTTTCAATACTCTTTAAGGGAAAAATATTCAACTGAACTCATCCTCATTGAAAACGTACAGTTTATTGGATTAAGATTACTATTTGTTTGGTAAAATTTGGACTTTCCAGATTCTGCGCCTTAACTTTAAAAATTCATATCTCTTCGTATACACATCCAAATAAGGTGATTTACACTCATTTTAAATTTTGGGATGTGCACTATAAGTATACCAAATTTCGTAACTTAACTCATTCATATGATAGGTCAAACTGAAGCTTGAAACTAACTGGTCCATGACCTACGTTTTATCCCTTAACATCTCTTTACTTTAATTCTTTTTATTTCTTTGGCATATCTAACATGGGCTTACTTTTTCCCATTCATGCTCATACATTCCTATACACACCATAAGCTTTATAATTAAATACATGGCATTCACAACATAAGTCATAACATAGGAGAATTATACATTGAATAATAATATCAATCATTAGCATCAATAACTCTCCACTTCTTCTCCTTGCTTCTCATGCCATTAGTGCCCACCATTGATTGACCTAAATGGTTGGTTAGGGAGGGGGTGAGATTCAGGGGAATCTCAGTAGCAAACAATACCATATTAATCATGCTAAATGGATGCTCATGCACTAAGGCAACTTGTTTATTCTCTTGTTAATTAGTGACATACTAGCATGCTCAAAGCTAACTTCTTGATGCATGGCCATGGAGACATAATCTACTCATCATGAATAGCAATTATAGCAGCTAAAACATGTCACAATAACATTCAATAACATGTACACGGCAACACACAAGCATACCACATCAAGCAATGACAATAGGTAAGTTCACTACCTTGTACCTCAAGCCTTCCTCTTACTTTTCCTTTGACTCCCTTGACTTTCCAACCATGTTAGCTTTCGGTCAACATCATTCAACATCCTCTTGGATGTTCCAAAGGCCCTAAACATAGTCATAATGATCATACAATCTATTAGGACCACTAGATTATATAAAGTTCAAAGCTAGCTCTCTTGAACCTAAACCCTTTCTCTTAGTCTTAGGGTTTTCTTTCTAGCTTTTCTAACATAAATCTCATCATTTCCCATCCTTATGATCCATTTCTTGTCAATTAGGACCACTTTAGATGGCCTTAGATTCAAGAAGATCAAATCTGGAAATTTTGGTTCGTGGGTACTGTTCACGCAGAATCTCCAGAAGTTTTGCTCAACTTTGAAAATTCATAATTAATTCTAGAAAAATCACAATTGAGTGATTCCAAGTCTCACTGAAAGCTCCTTAAGTTAAATTTGAAGGAAAAATAGTTTCAGGAACCAATTCTACGCTGAACAGCACCGAAATTGTACGGAACTTGACACTCTTCTAAAAGTTCAACACTGTTTCCAGATTTCAATCTCTAACTTTGAAAAATCACCATAAATCTTACACATATCCAAATGGAGTGTTCTATCCATGGATTTAAAGCTCACAGAGTGTACTTTAAGCATGCAAAATTTTAGAATCAGATACACACAGTAACTAATTCAAAATAGGCATCAAATTAGATATTATAACCACCACATACCTTGATCTTGAAGCTTGAACTTAGGTGGACTTTCTCTCACTAGAAATAGCTCTTTCTCTCTCTAGATGCAAGAGTGGCAGAGTTTCCCCTATAGATCCTTGCTTGGCTGAAAATGAAGGGGAGGGAATGCCTATTTATAGCCAAAAATTTGGCTTGAATGGACCAAAATACCCTTGGTGGCTAATAGAAATGGTAAGGGCAATTTTGGAACTTCAAGTTGACTTTTACATCATCCTTGCATCATCTTCTTGCATCATGCTTACCTCAACCTTCTAGAAGATGCCAAGTGTCATAAAAGTGGTGGAGGAGATGGGAGATTAGATCCTAGCCGTTGGATCAAACTTAATTCCTCTGAATTTACTTGGCCCACGTTTCTCCGACTTTCTTTATGGCCTTTCGGAGCTCAGAAAATTCTTTTGTCTACTCCATAAATTCTCTTTAATTCTAGAGAATATCTATGAATTTTCTTAGTCCATAACACTTCCTTTAAGCCTTGTATAAAAATTGTTTACTAAAATACCCTTTTTATCGGCAAAACTGGCTCTTTAATTTATTAAAGCCACTCCACTGCCCTTTTGGTTGCGAGACTAATTTTATAAATTAGTACAACCTTCCAAACATTTGACCTCATTTTTGCATACATTTTTGAGGTCTCTTACTATCTCAAATAATTACCTCAAATGGTATACTTTTTACCGGCCATAACCTCATAAATTCTATTTAAGCTGGCTCAAGGGTATTTTCGTCTTTTCTCTTCACAGAAGAGCCTTAGAATATTATTTTCCATTTTTTAAGATTTTCTTGGAATTCTCTGTGTACTCTTCCCTTTTTACCCCTGTTGGTCATAACTTTCTGGATTTACAGTTTAGTCCCTACTTGGACTTAGCTTCATACAATCCTCTCTTTGAGGTTTCTAACCTAACCTTTGGCCTGTGTCTAGCCTCTTTTCTCTCTCTGGGCCTTCAAAACTTTACTAAAACCTCTAACTTTGATTACACTTTAGCCCCTTAAAACTTTTACTTTGCAATTTAGTCCCTAAACTGCTTTGCCTTCCTTTCTCATCTTTGGGACTTCTGCTCAAAAGGGGTCTAGTAGCCTATCCAATTCAAGCTATTTCTATTACTTCTAGGCCCAAAAGTTTGGATGTTACAATTCTCCCCCTCTCAAACAAAATTTCGTCCTCGAAATTTCGGGTCAAACCTCTATTCTTACCCTTAATGAGAGGTTACTTGAGGAGAATATCCCTACTTGTACTTAACTCTGACCTCTTCGACTTCTCATTATACCTCATTTTCATGTTTCCACCCTGGCTTCATACTTATGTAACTCGTCGTTCTAAACTTTTCCGTCATTCATATGAGCATGGCCTTTGCTTTTAAGCATTTTGTCACCACTACTCACCTTCTTCCTATCCTTTAGGCTCATTCTTTCATAATAATACCATGACAGTATACCTGTCTTCTTGATATTTTACTATACCATGGTATTTCGGGTTTGCTTAATACAGCCCTTATCTATTCTTTGCTGTATACCCTGCCATTCCTCTTTACTATAAGGGCATATCTTCTTTTTTTTTTCCTTCGTTGACTAGAACAGAATTAAGCCTAGTCTAATCAACAATAGACATGTATGGAACAAGTCAAGGGTACTCTCTCTATATTAGTCCACCGCTGAAGGAGATTTCAATATCTTAAACTCATCTCTGGTTATCGTCTTCCCAAAGAGGTACTGTACTCTTACCCTTATGGCTCAGCTACTTTCTTTTAGACTTGATCTACTATGACCTCGGGAGCTACTGCACTCTACCGTAAGCCTCTTTAGGATCCATCATGACCCTGGAATACTATTATCAATCTGAGCCATCTTAGGATCTCTGGGACACTCTAGACCATAGAGTTGAGTAATAAAATAAGTCACCTCCACTCAGCTAGTAACTTGACTGATTATTCCTCAAGACTGATCACAGATATCAATATTGTCTTCTTAGGCCTTACTCAATCCTTTCCGTCAACTCCTGGAATTCTTAGCCTTTCCATATTTCTTTAGCCCTTAGTTTCAGTTTCCTTAAGTCACTTTCCTTTCTTTGTGCCTTTTGAATCTCTAGGCACTGGCTCATCTTTAGAGCCTATTAACTTGCTATTATTTCAATGCCAACTTGCCTTGTCTTAGGACTCTATAGTCCTTGCTGTCTCTTAATAGTTTGGATAGCATCAGGAGAGAACTTATATCATCACATTCTCACTATCCTTCAGTATTCTGTAGTACCCCACTAACCTCGAGGAGCATCTGTTACATATCACACTTCTGTTGTCTTAACCAGTTTCACTCTCTCCCTCTGGGGTAAGGTCCGCCTGTGCCTTATCTCGGTTGCTTCTACTTTTCTTGTGGGAGGACAGATTACTCTTACTGGAGCATCGTCAACTAAGCCACTTACTTTCTATTTCATTCCTTCAGAGGATAGCTTACTCTTACTAGAGCAGCGTCACTCTGATCCGGAGAACCACTTCCCAATCTTAGAGAGGTACTTCATGGTCAAGACTTTCCTCATATGCAATCTCGGCCAGGGTACATTCCTCAAATACCATATTCCTATCAAAGGGAGCCTCTTTACTAGATTACTCAATCTTATAAGCAGTGGCATCTATCTATGGGAATCTCATTTCTTAGATTCCTTAATGGCCTAATTGCCATGGTTGCACACTCTTGGATACCTTAGAGACATAAAAGAATATCGTTTTAGTCCTTAACATTATCATATATCTAAGCATCATCAAGCTTTAGGTATCACAAGGAACTTACTTATCTCTCTTTGTCTATTAGTTCCTAATACAACCATCCACTATCATGTTCTTATTCATTTCCTTTCATCTCCATTCTCAAGAGGGATCTTGCCTCACTTTACTCTTTCTAACTTTCTTTACCTCTTGACCAATTATTCTTATGGTTAGGTATTGATCACCATACCCTCATCCATCACATCGAACATTTAATCACCTTGCTGTGTGGTATCTAGGTCAGGTACCTAGGTCATCATTGACCTTTCATTTATTATCATCTAATCTCTGTCCCTCTTGGTTCATTATCCCTTAGGGATTTCTACCTCTATTCAGGGATTCGAATAAACCTCAAAACATCTCATTCTGTTACCACGCCTCTATCGAGGTCATACCGATTACTTAAGGTACAGGTTGATATTCAATTCCCTTACTAGGGCATTGACTTATACCTCTGACTGGCTTATTATATCCTTAACCATTTGTTTCTATGGTCAAATGCTAATCATAAAGTGACCATATTACACAGCAGGCATTGATCATTAAAACATCTCTGCTGTGTGACCTTCCAATCAGACACTTTTAACTAATTACCCGAGGCTTAGGTTGTCACCCTGCTTCCCTATTAGGGTTTAGATTCCTATTCTTTATTGGCTTACCATACTCTTAGCCATTACCCTCTGGAAACGTCTTTCAACTTTGACTCATTCCCTGGTCAAGCTCTCTTAGCCCAACCATTCCTCTCCTGAGGGGGAGTCTCTTAACAGTGACTACCTATCTCTCAGGTTACTCTTTGTCATTCCTTACTTCTCTTCTATATCTATTTCCCCTAAAGAAAACACCTCAATATCTTAACCTCAATTGGACCAATCCTAGAAACTCGTTACTTTTGTAATTAGCCTTTTTTTTCCATACCGGGCTTCGCTTGAACCAATACTCTGCTCATACCTTAGTTAGGACCTCTACAAGAACTTCCTAACGGTTACCTACCATTGGGTTACTTTTGCCTAAGCACGCTTAACTAAATAGTGCTGATAGGCTCGAACCCTAGTACCTTGCTGTCTTAGGCCCTTCTTATTCTACCTTTAGTCAGGTCTATTCAGCTTACATTCTTGTCTCTTGCCTCATCTTAAGGATTTACCCGTCAATACTCAGTCTGTCTCTATGTCACATGGGTTCTTCCTATATTTAGAGTTAGCCTGAATGTCTCTTTTTCCAGGTTTTATGGCTCTAACTCCTCTAACTTTGGCTTTCGTCTATTAGTCGGAAGGAAATTGAATCCAACTTAATTAATGATAAGGTTATCTGGAAGGAAATCATGGGTACTCTCTTAGTACTAGTTTACAACTGAAGGAGGTTTCCACATCCTCAACTCATCCCTGGTCCTCATCTTCCCAAATAGGTACCAATCTCTGGGAGACTTAGACCATAGGACTAAGTGAAGTCATCTCCACTCAGTTGGTCACCATACTAATAATTCCCCAAAAACTGTTCCAAGAACCAATACCATTTCTTAAACCTCCTGTCAATTCCCCGGGCCACCTATTTGTCTCTTTAGGTGCCTAAGCCAATCTGTCTTAGGAGTTCTCTTAACATCATCGGGAACATGCCAATCTCATAATGATAGTTCCCCGTATGGCTATCTATCTCATTCTCATCTCTTTCTCTTCTTTTTAATCCCTAAGAATTCCACTAGGGTTTTCTAGCTTGACTTCACTATCTCCAAGTTCCTATTTATCTATTTAAGGACTTGAGATAGGTGCTCTATCATAGTGTCCCAACTCTAACGAGGCTTTAAGAGTTTGTCCAGCTTAGGTGACCACTACACCCTCTTAGCGGTGTACAGACTCAACCCCTAACTATCTTGTTCAACTCATCATTACTCTTCCTCTTGAGGGGGAATCTGATAGCTTTTGAATAGTGGCTACTACTCTCTCTTTGATCTTTATCAGCCTTACTCTCAGGGACCTCATAGTCCATCAAGTCGTGCCAAGATACCACCTCAGTGTCTAAGAGTCACTATCTCTATTCGTCATGACCAGAATTCTTATTCGCCACCACTTTCTTTGGTTCATCACGACGAAACATACTTTCTCTTACTTCTGCTAGTTTTACTTAGCTTTGTTCGTCGTAACCTCAACTGCTACCTGAAGGACTTCCATGTCCTAGCCTCACTGTAATCCCCAACTAAGTCAACTACTTCCTTTCAAGCAATGAAGGAAAGGTCTGGCTCACAATTCTTGGCCATTAGCACTTTTGCTTTCCCTTATCCTCGGGGATTACCGGCGGCAGAAAGTGATATTTAGCACTTCTGACCTTTTTATATTTATTTAGGAATCAAAGATAATTTATTTTGATTGTGCTACCTTAACCTCGTATCAAGGCTATTGTAACTGTATCTAACTTAGGTTGCCACTTGACCCTTTTTCTTCTAGGGTTTAGACTCATACCTCTATCTGACTTATGAGCCATTATCCCCTTTTCTTTAGAGGGAAGTCTCTTTATCTTTACACAGTGGCTACCTTCCTCTGCGTATAGCTTCTTATCATCATTTTATCTGTACCTTTCTAACAGAGGATTCCAACTTCACCTAAAGATCCTTATTACTTATTTTCCCTAGAGCATTCACCTCCAATCCATAACCTTAGTTGGACCTTAGCTAGTATTCCACTACTAGCTCTAACCTGAACTGGGCTTTTCTAAATTCTTGCAGATAGTTCTCTTCTTCCTATGCCAGAACCTCTGCTCTGATACCAAAAATGTTACACCTTACTTATATAGTACCTTAGCAGTCATTTAGAACCATTCCAAACCACTTTGGATTGTCTTAAACTTAAAAATTTCAATTTGGACGTTAATTTTTGAAAAATTACTGTTCACTGTCCAGTTTTCAAATTACAGGTCTAACTTTGAAAAATCATAACTAATTCTAGAAAAATTGTATGGAGGTGTTCCAAAATTCTACAGAAAGCTCTTTCAATACTCTTTAAGGGAAAAATATTCAACTGAACTCATCCTCATTGAAAATGTACCGTTTATTGGATTAAGATTACTATTTGTTTGGTAAAATTTGGACTTTCCAGATTCTGCGCCTTAACTTTAAAAATTCATATCTCTTCGTATACACATCCAAATAAGGTGACTTACACTCATTTTAAATTTTGGGATGTGCACTATAAGTATACCAAATTTCGTAACTTAACTCATTCATATGATAGGTCAAACTGAAGCTTGAAACTAACTGCTCCATGACCTACGTTTTATCCCTTAACATCTTTTTACTTTAATTCTTTTTATTTCTTTGGCATATCTAACATGGGCTTACTTTTTTCCATTCATGCTCATACATTCCTATACACACCATAAGCTTTATAATTAAATACATGGCATTCACAACATAAGTCATAACATAGGAGAATTATACATTGAATAATAATATCAATCATTAGCATCAATAACTCTCCACTTCTTCTCCTTGCTTCTCATGCCATTAGTGCCCACCATTGATTGACCTAAATGGTTGGTTAGGGAGGGGGTGAGATTCGGGGGAATCTCAGTAGCAAACAATACCATATTAATCATGCTAAATGGATGCTCATGCACTAAGGCAACTTGTTTATTCTCTTGTTAATTAGTGACATACTAGCATGCTCAAAGCTAACTTCTTGATGCATGGCTATGGAGACATAATCTACTCATCATGAATAGCAATTACAGCAGCTAAAACATGTCACAATAACATTCAATAACATGTACACGGCAACACACAAGCATACCACATCAAGCAATGACAATAGGTAAGTTCACTACCTTGTACCTCAAGCCTTCCTCTTACTTTTCCTTTGACTCCCTTGACTTTCCAACCATGTTAGCTTTCGGTCAACATCATTCAACATCCTCTTGGATGTTTCAAAGGCCCTAAACATAGTCATAATGATCATACAATCTATTAGGACCACTAGATTACATAAAGTTCAAAGCTAGCTCTCTTGAACCTAAACCCTTTCTCTTAGTCTTAGGGTTTTCTTTCTAGCTTTTCTAACATAAATCTCATCATTTCCCATCCTTATGATCCATTTCTTGTCAATTAGGACCACTTTAGATGGCCTTAGATTCAAGAAGATCAAATCTGGAAACATAGGGTTCAAGCTTCAAGATCAAGGTATGTGATGGTTGTAGCATCTAATTTGATGCCTATTTCAAATAAGTTACTCTTTGTATCTGATTCTAAAATTTGGCATGATTAAATTACAGTCTGTAACCTTTAAATCCATGTGTAGAACACTTCATTTGGATATGTGTATGATTTATGGTGATTTTTCAAAGTTAGGGTTTGAAATCTGGAAATAGTGTTTAACCTTTGGAAGAGTGTTGAGTTCCGTACAATTACGGTACTGTTCAACATAGAATTGGTTCCTAAAACTATTTTTTGTCTAAATTTAGCTTAAGGAGCTTTCAGTGAGACTTGGAACCACTCAATTTTGATTTTTATAGAATTAATTATGAATTTTCAAAGTTGAGCAAAGATTCTGAAATTTGTGCGTGAACAGTACCCGCGAAGCAAAATTTTCAGATTTGATCTTCTTGAATCTAAGATGATCTAAAGTGGTCATAATTGACAAGAAATGGATCTTAAGGATGAGAAATGATTAGATTTATGTTAGAAAAGCTAGAAAGAAAACCCTAAAACCAAGAGAAAGGGTTGAGGTTCAAGAAAGCTAGTCTTGAATATTATATAATCTAGTGGTCCTAATAGATTGTATGATCAATGTGACTATATTTAGGACCTTGGAACATCCAAGAGGATGTCTAGTGATGTTAACCGAATGCCCACATGGTTGGAAAGTCAAGTTAGTCAAAGGAAAAGTAAGAGGAAAGCTTGAGGTGCAAGGTAGTGAACTTACCTATTGTCATTGCTTGATGTTGTATGCTTGTGTGTTGCTGTGTACATGTTATTTGAATGTTATTGTGACATGTTTTAGCTACTATAATTCCTATTCATGATGAGTAGATTATGTCTCCATGGCCATGCATCAACAAGTTAGCTTTGAGCATGCTAATATGTCACTAATTAACAAGAGAATAAACAAGTTGCGTGTAGTGCATTAGCATCCATCTAGCATGATTAATATGGTATTGTTTGTTACTGAGATTCCCCCGAATCTCACCCCCTCCTGAACTGACCATTTAGGTCAATCAATGATGGGCAATAATGGCATGAGAAGCAAGGAGAAGAAAGTGGAGAATTGTTCATGTTAATGAATGATATTATTATTCAATGTGTAATTCCTCTATTATGTAATTTAATTTATGGATGCCAATTGTCACACCCTGATAATTTTATCCTAATTGATGAATGATTTGAGACTGACTAAGGTCAAGTAGTATAGTAGGCTGGTAGAGGATCCAGGCTATGAGGAAAAATCAGGATAGGGACATAACGGTCATTTTTGAAAAGATCGGTCAAGAAAGGGGAGTATTGGAAATAGTGTCCGAAATTCCTGAAAATTCCCATAAAATCATGAAAAATAGAAAGGAGGGTACAGAATAATGTTTGAGGCTTAGAAGGTGAATATAGGATTAAAAATAATTTATCAGGGAATTATTTGTAATTATTGGAATTTTTGGTTAATTAAAGAAAATTAGCCAATTTCCATTATTTAAAATATATAGAGGCCTCAAAAATTCAAGAAAAAATAGGGATAAATTATGTTACATATTATCCTAATTTATAAAATTACTTCCCACCTTTGGATGTACAGAGGCTAGCTTAAAGAATATTTATTACCGAATTATTATCGATAGAATATTGATTTTTGACGGAATAAAATTTAGAAAATTATAGAGGGAGGTAAAACTTGAAAAAAATCATGGAATACCCTTGGAATGAGGGGGATTTAAGGAGATGTTGAAATCAAAATTTTGTGACAGTAAATTAGACAGGATTGTTGGAAAATCGGACCGAAAATACACAAATAATCAGTGGATTGCACTAAATATTGGATGAGTCATTTTTCTCCCAATATTTAGAGTAATATTTCGGTCAAAAATAAGGGGAAGGACAAGGTTGGAATTTTCCAAATTGTTCAAGGGCATAAAGGGAAATAAGAGACAAAACATTAAAATAATATTTTATTTCCACATGAAAATCACATGGTGAATAGGTGTCCATCCATGTGTCAATTTCTTGTGGTGTGTGCTCTAGGATTTGTCTAAGTGTAAAGTGAAAAAAAAAATGGACGGCCGAGATCGCATCTTTTTCCCGAAGGGCATTTTTGGAATTTTGAAAAATCAAAGCCTATAAATACCCCCTCTCATGAACATTTCGGCCAAGGAGGTTGCTTGGTGAGGGAATGTTGTGTTCTTGAGTTCTAGGAGAGAGAAAGGAAGAAGGAAGAGAGAGAAAGGGAGAAAGCAAAGTTAGACACCTCTAATCGCCGATTAAGAGCTAATTAAGGTATGTTTACCTCCCTAAGTGTTAATTATTTTTAGTTAATTATTTATTTGAGGAAGATTAGGATTAATTACCTTGATTAATTATGGTTTAGTGATAGCTAAGATTAATCATGTTGTTTGATTAAAGATTAGTAAGTAATTAAGGTTAGCTACCTTGATTAATTAGTAATTAGTGATTAGTTATGCTAATTGAAGGATGATTAATTATGATTAATCATGTTGATTAAGGAATGATTAAGGGTTAATCATGTTAATTAGAGAATGATTAATGGTTAATCCATAAGGGATTAGTGACTTAATCTTAGAGGATTATGTTGTACTAATGACTATGTGACTTGAGGACCTTAATTAAATATTGGATTAAGGATTAAGGGTTAGTGATTAACCAGGAAAGCATGATTAATCATGGATTAAGGAAGAATTCCAAGACCTTAACTAAGGATTAAGGCTTGGTCAAACCAAAGTCAAAGGATTAGGAAAGGTATACAGAAGTTATAAATTGAAAGGCACAAGGGTAGTATTATATTGAGAAAGAATTGTATACTGGATATGGAATTTACCATACCCTTACTGTATGGTTGATAGGCAATTTTCTGGAAACCTATGAGGACCTAAAGCAAGGAAAACAAGGAGGAAACAGTAGGCGTGGAACCGAGGTAGTGTGAACTTGCAATTATTTTGTTGACCTGCATTTGGTGTTTTTGCTATGTGTGTTTATGTGCCATGAGAATATTTATGCATAGATGATGTGAACTCCTTGCGATGTATGCCTTGGCTCTTGCATGATTGAGTTTTGACTAGAATGATTATATGCTCCATGATATGATAACATGGATACAGAATGGTTATGGCATGGCATAAAGACTAGCAATGTTATTTTACTGCATGTAGCATGACATCTTATGCATGTTGACCTGATGGTTGCACATTCAATGCTACTGGGATTTCTATGAAATCTCATTCCTCCTATAACATGATATCCTAGGTGCCACTACTTCCAAGGAGAAGGGGAAAGAAGTAATCATGGCTTGAGGAAGTTATGAGTTATGTATTGTATTATATGGTTTTAAACCTTTCTTTTCCAAGCCATGTAAGCATATTCTGATCATGAATACATGACATGATACCTTTTTTGGATGTATATTGATGGTAGAGTACCTTTATATGTGATTATGGTATGTTTATAGTAAAAAACGAAATGGTGCTAGAATTAGTGAAAAAGGGAGATAAAAATGGCCTAGATTTGACTAAATTTTGACCAATGAAGACCCTGGTCAAATGGTTGACTTTTTCCCTGAAATTTGGCATGCAAATATATCTTATTTTTTCCTTTAAAATGAGTGGTAAAGCATCACAATCAGAGCTCTGTGCAAGAAGTTATGCCTTTCTGAAGTTAGGCAAAAATCCTGGAAAATAGAAAAATGACCAAATGAACAGTACTTTTTGAAGTTAAAATCGGATGCGTTTCTGATTAAATAGGAACCTGAGGTCATTTTTCCTTGATAGATGATGTTAAGAGCTTCGAGTGAGACTTGAAACGACCTTGTTTTGATTTTTCTAGAATTAGTTATGATTTTCCAAAGATATGCCAAGTTTAAGGTTACAGTGAATAGTAATGCAGGAAAAGAAATTTTTAAACTCAGATTTTTCAACCCGGTAACCTGAGATTGCACTTCTGAATATCTTAAGTTGGCATAATATAAGGTCACAAATGTAAGGTGTTACACCAATGATGCCATGTAATTAATTATAATACTTATGGAATGTATAGAAATGTATGAGCATGAACGGGAAAGAGTAAGCCTATATTATGTATGCCAAAAAAATAAAAAGAATTAAAGTAAAGAGATGTTAAGAGATAAAACGTAGGACGTGGAGCAGTGAGTTTGTAGCTCCAGTTTGACCTATCAAACGAATGAGTTAAGTCATGAGATTTGGCAGAGTTATAGTACACATCCCAAGCTTTAAAATGAGGGATGGATCACCTTAATTAGATGTGCACACATGGAGATACAAATTTCCAAAGTTGAGGCACATAATCTGGAAGTTCCAGATTTTATGAAATGAACAGTAATATTTATTGATTAAACTGTACGAATTAGGACACCCCAATACGATTTTTATGGAATTAGTTATGAATTTTTCAAGTTAGACCTGTAATCTGGAAGTTAAACAATAAATAGTAACCCGAGTAATTATATTAAAATTTTAAATCCACAGGCTTGTGGCATGATCTGATTGAACCTTAACACTTATGAATGCGTGCTCTGAGGGGTTAAAGGCAGGACATTTCACTTATGAATTTCATACAGCATACCTCTAAGGGTTTCAAGCTCTTAAAAATCATTAAAATCCATAACCAAGCTCAACAACAACAAAAGTAGTGAAAACTATATCAAAAACTATGAACATACCTTGTTTTAGAGCTTGATCTTACATGGGGTCATTTAGCCTTTCTCTCTCCCTCTTCTTTCTCTCTTTAGAATTTATCTTGCAAGAGTTTCCTCATGGTTCCATAAGCTTAGGATGAAATGAGGGGGAGGGGATATTTATAGAGTTTAAGAACAAATCCTAGCTATTGATCTTAAAATTATAAGATTAAATCCTGGCCATCCATTTTTTCCTCTTTGTCTTGTGGTGACAAGGATCTTCATGACATCACGCTTGCCTCATCATGCTTATATCATCAAGCCACATGCCTTTAATCCAATCGTACACGTGTCTTGCATCCGACCTTACATGTGTCTCTTTCATCTAACCATACACTTGTCTCTTCCATATCTCTTCATTGTTTTAGCATTAAATAGAAAGGAAATTAATATAAAATTTGTGCAAAATACATCCCTTAGGCATTCCTCCACCCATCTTACCATTCTATATCGTACTGGGTACTTTTTTAGGTCCTGACTTACCTGGGACCACAAGGATATGTTCTGACACCATTTTCTACCTCAAATAAATCCACATGGTATTATATAACATGCCTAAAGAGGAAGTGATGCTTTTCCCTTGTTCTTCCATTAAGCCAATTAATAATATTTATTTCAGAGTAAACTTGACCAAATTCTTTCTACCGATCAACAACCCCAAGAATCTGTCTCCGGATACGAATACTATTTATTCATCACAGAAAATTTCTCTAATCTTTCTTAAGTCAAAAGTCAACCTCTAGATATTTGACTTTGACTTTTCCCAGATAGTGCGTAAATAGGCTTTATATTCCATTAAAGCCAACCTCTTCGCTTTTTGGGGATGGAATTATTTTTAAAACCTGCAATAATTCCTCAAGTATTTTTTTCCATTTTCTTTCAATTATCTGAGACCTTCCTATACTTTAAATAATTCATTTTCAATAATATTCAAAATAAGTCAAAACCCTGGGAATTCCACAAATTCTTTCTAGGGGCGTTTTCGTTATTTTTAACCTCATACTGGCCTCTCAACTCTATTCTTGTTTTTCTGAAATTTTTCTGAAGTATTCAGTCCTTAACCTACCATTTATCATTTTTTAGGATTTTTTTTGGGGATTTTTGGGCATAATTTCTATTTTTACCGTTACCAACCCAAAACTTTACAAAATTATGATTTTGCCCTTGGTTCGGCTTAACCCTATAATTCACCTCATTGAGGCCTCCAACATAATCTTTGGCCTATATTTATCTCTATTTCTCATTTATAGGCCCTAAGATTTCATCCGAGTCTCTAACTTCCTCTTTTCTCAGTCCTAGAAAACTTTCCCTTTATGATTTAGTTCTTAGGAATCCCTCTGTTCCTCCAGGGAATCTTTGAAACATTTGCCAAAAGAAGTCTAGTAGCCTGTCTATTTTAGGCTAATTTTAGTACTTCTAGGTCTGAAATTCAGGATGTGACAATTATCCTCCTCTCAAAAGAAATTTCGTCCTCGAAATTTATAGGTCAAACCTCTATTCTTACCCTTAATGAGAGGTTAACTAAGAAGAATATCCCTACTTATACTCAAATTTGGCCTCTTCAACTTTCCATTATACCTCATTGCCAGGTTTCAATCTTCGAATCTATACTTACATAGCTTTCCCTTTCTTGCTTTTTTGTCATTTATATGAGCATAGCCTTTGCTTTTATGTATCTTATCATTGCCACGCACACTTTTCTTATACTTTAGGCCTATATCAGTGCACCTATCTTCACAGTCTTTCACTGTACCATCGCATTCCAAGTTCCTCTAACACTACCTTTATCTGTTCTTTTCCACATACTCTACCTTTCTCGTCTTTACCTTAAGGGCCTATCTCCTTTCTTTCACATCCTTATTTCACATATAGCTTGCCTGAATACGTACTATTCAAGACTTACAGCTCTTACTTTCCTCACTTTCCTTGATTAACTAGAACATAATTGAGCCCAGCCTATTCAACAATAATAGTGTCTATGAAAAAGTCAAGGCTACTCTCTCTATACTAAACAACCAACTTAAGGAGGTTTCCTCATCTTAGACTCATCCCTGGTCATCTCATTCCCATGCTCCAAAGAGATACTATCCTTATAGCTCAATAACCTTCCTTTAGGCCTAGTCTACCGTGACCTTGAGAGCTACCATGCTCTCCCGTAAGCCTCTTCGGGATCCACCATGACCTTGGATTCTTTCACATTATACCGAGCCATGTTCTGTTCTTTAGAGCCTTTAGACTAATGTATTGGGTTAAAGAATAAGTTTCCTACCCTCAGCTGGTAACTTGACTGATTATTCTCCAAGACTGATCATAAATTCCAATTTGTCTTCTTAGGCCTTACTCAATCCTTTCTATCAACTCCAAAATCATTCATCTTTCTTGTATTTCCTTTTCTCTTAACTTTTAGCTACCTCAGGCCATTTCCTTTTCATTGTGCCCCTTTCATTCTCTAGGCCATTGGCTCATATCCATGGCCTTCTAGGCTTATCATCATATCTATGCCAGTCTGTCATGTCTTACGATTCTCTTTCTCATCATATAGGGAGAGGTCTTGTAAAATTATCTCTATCATCTTTTCAGGTATTCTATCCCTTCATTACTCTTGGCCTACTTCACTCTTATTAGGGCAAGGTTAACTCTGTAAGCCTTTCCTCAGCTGGTGTTATTCTTTCCTGTGGGGATGGGAGAGAACGTATTGCTTGTACCAGAGTAACGTCGCTCAACTACTTTCCCTATCTTGATAGAGGACATAACACTTTCATAGGTATGGTGCCAACTCTACCGCTTCGGGAGGATACGCTGTTACCTTTATAACATTGTCAACCCTATCATAACTATTTCCTTTCCTTCCCTTCAAAAAATAGCTCGCCCTTAGTAGAGCGGCGTCACTCTGTGTTGGAGAACCGCCACCCAATCTGAGAGACATTTTATGGCCAAGAACTGTCAGTTACTTAATCTCTATCCTGGCACATTCTTGCATGTCAAATCCCTATTAGGGGAGCCTCTTGACCAAGTCATTCAATCATTATGGCAGTAGCCCATTCATAAGAATCTCACCTCTTACATTCCGTACTGGCTTGAGTGCTATGGTCGTACTTCTTATTGATGCCTTAGTTAGACCAATCCTGGTAAGCCATCACTTTCCTAGATAATGATTTCACTCATACCGAGCTTTACTTGAACCAATGCTCTGTTTATACCTTTGTCACAACCTTTACTAAAGCCTCTATTCTGTTTAAATACTTGCCAGAACCTTTGCTCGATACCAAAATAAAACATTATTCCTTTAACCCCTCAAAGTACGTAGTTGGAAGTGTTACGGTTCAAGCGATTCATGAAACAAGCCCATGGATTGAAAATTTGCAATTGGTTCTCGGGTTACTGTTCATTGGTTAAATTCCAGATTTTTGGTTCAAATTTAAAAAATCATAACTAATTATAGAAAATTTGTATTGAGGTGATTCAAAATTTCATTTGAAGCTCTTAGAGTTCTCTATAAGGAAAAAATATAAAATTGGACTTAACCTTTGCCAATTCATACAATTTATTTATTGAAATTTACTGTTCATTTAGTCAAAACGTATGTTCCCATTTCTCTACCCTAAACTTGATCAAGCATAATTCTTAGTACACATGTCTATTTTTCCCCCGAAGTAGCGTAAAAATCATCTAGGCAAGCTTTAATGAGGCTAGCGTGTTTAAGAAAGGCTTCAGCAAACAAGATAAGGTCGTTAGCAAAGAATAGATGAGACATTGTCATACCCTTCTTCTTTAGCCTGAAAGGTAACCAATGGTCTCTGTTCACTTCACTCTAGGTCAAGAGAGCCAACTTTTCCATAACAAGTATAAAAAGATAAGGTGACAAAGGGTCCCCTTGTCGTAATCCTCTTGAAGGGCAGAAGTTCTCACCCTTCATGCCAATCTATTGCAATTGCATATTAACTGAGTTGATACAAGCATTTATGACATCCACCATATTGTGCAGTAGATTCAACTCCTGCAAGCATATGATCAGAAAAGCCCATTTAACCCGATTGTAAGCCTTTTTGATTGAACCCAATTGTTCTACGTTATTTCATATCATTTTAAGGGTTTTTATCATAGGTTTTGGCTCTTTATAATGATAATTGCGCTTAATTTTGATTAAGAGTCCTTACTTTGAGTTAGTGTCTTTTTGAGGGTAAAATTGTCATAATTGGTTATTAATTGTATTCAATTGATTTCTAGGACAATTGATGCTTCAAATTGTTGCTTTTCAATGTAGGACACTTGAGATCGGGGCCAAGATTGAAGACTCAAGGCACAAAGATGCAAAGAGGAGCCTCTGCCATAGTTCGCCGTGGCACACTTCTTCCTTCGTCGCGGTGAACGTCACCCATCAAATAGGAAAGCTCTCTGCCATGGTTCGCCGCGGCGAACCCCTCGTATCAGCACATTTCAAACCCGACCATTTCAAGAAAATCTGACCTACCCACCTCCAGGAACCGACCCATACACATCATTTTTGGGTTAAAAACCCTATTTTGGGTATGGGTGAGGTCATACACGGAGAGGCAGCCACCACCTACGTTTTCTATCATCATCTCCTCTCATCTCTCCCACTGAACCCTAATCCTCCATCTCCATCTCCTTCACCTTCTATTTTCCTGTACTTCTTCTTCATCCACCTTCATTTCCTTCATCTCCTGATTGTTATGGCTGAAGATTTAACTCTGGTTGGAGCTGATTCCAAGGCTATGATGAGCTAGGCTTTTCCAACTCTTGAAGATGGTGGAGTAGCATGAGTTTCCAAGCTTCAAAGGGGAGTTTTAGTTTTAATCTTTAGTTTCTAGCTATGTGTTTATGATTTCCTAGGTCTAGGAGTTGTAAAGTCTTAGTTAGATACTTTGGTTAATTCTGTAATCATTGGTTAATGATTAACATTTGTAATTTGGATTGATTGATGTTGAATTTTGTGCTTAAATATATGTAGTTGCATATATGCTTCTTGTAACTCTCATGATTCTCTCCTATCTTGCATGGTTATGTTTTGATACTGAGTTGATTGTGTGTTACATTGAGCCAATTGCATGATCATTCCAAAATTACACATTAGGGAAGCTTAACAAAGTTTTCATTAATGAGTTCATTAATCTAAGCTTTAGACTCAATGAGTTATTGAGATTGTTATTAAGAAAACCTAATGGATTTGTGAAACTCCTAATATTTTAAGTGAACTATGATTGCCATCAAAACCATTTTCAAGAGATTTCCTATCAATCATTTCCATTACATCATTATTATCTTAAAACACTAAAAACATAGTATCTTAGGTTTGTTTTCATTGCATTCAGTTTAGGCACCATTCGTTTAAATGTTAAAAATGCAAAAACCCCTTTTCATTACATTGCATGGCATTTAGTCTAACTTAGGTAATTAATTAAGGCTCCCAAGCATGAAACGACCCGAGTTTGCACTATACTACATAGCTTGGATTTATTTTTGATTGAGAACCCCAAAGCGAACAACAAAAAGGCTCTCGTCAAGTGGCGCCGTTGCCGAGGAGCCAAGAAATTGGTTCTCTAGGTCAGCTAGTGTTAGTTGGTTGTCAATTGAAGTTTTGATCTTTTTGGGTTGCATCTTAGGTAGTTTAGTTGCATATTTGTTCATAGTATAGGTTTTCATCTTGCATAGCATCAAAATTTTTAGAAATACAAACAAATATACTGATTTTCTTGATTTTCAGCATTTCTCACGTTGCATCAGTGGAGTCCAAAATCTGATAAGCTTTCTGTGACAGTTCGCTGCGGCCAACCTGACCTTTCATCGCAGCAAACTTTCTGAAAAACCAAAAGATTCCTCTCGGGATACCTTCGCTGCGGCACACTCTTGCTTTCGCCACGGCAAACTACCTTCACTCAGCTATCTGGACGCCTCTGTCACCTTTCGCTGCGGCCAACCTCTGATTTCGCCGTGGTGAACTCTTCTGGAAAATTTTGAAACTTATACTTTTTGCTTCTTTTTCTATGCATACATACTCATACTCACCCATACACTTGCATTCATCACATTGCATGCTTTTAGTTGACTTTGTGTGCTGCAAGTCAATTTTGTTTGCCCTTTCTCTTGTGACTTTTATCTTGCATGCCACAGAAAACAAAACTTGTACCCTTTAACCCTGAGATTGAGAGAAGACTCAGAGAGATAAGAAGAGAGAAAAGAATTGAGGGGACAAGTGAGTTGGTGATTGAGCAAGAGAATATTTCTGTGGAATCTAGCCTATCTAGTAGTGAGAGTGAGCCTACTGACCAAGAGATAATGGCTGAATTACCACAAAACCAACCTAATCCTAACCTAAATGCTAATCAAGTGAGGAATGGTGGTAATAGTGAACAAGAGAGAGTAGGAGAAAATAATGGACACCCTAGGAGAAGAACAATTAGGGAAGCCACAACTTCTGATGTAAATTTTGATCCTTTTACTACGGCTTGTCCAAATTTTGAAGTTAACTTTAAGATTAAATGTTTATTGATTAACTCTCTTCCCAAATATCATGGCTTGGCAGGAGAAGACCCATACCTCTATCTGCAATCTCTTTCCATGATTTGTCAGAGTATGAAGCCTGTGGGAGCATCATTGGACCAAGTGCTATGGAAGGTTTTTCATCTATCCTTGGAAGGAAAAGCTAGGGAATGGTACATGAGCCTCCCAAGACATGTAGCTGATGCATACCATAGTTGGGGGAACTTAAGGAAGGCATTTCTGGAGAAATACTTTCCGGCTTCTCGTACTTCATCAATGAGGAAGAAGATCTATTCTGCCAAGCAAGACTATGATGAATCTCTCTATGATTATTGGAATAGATTTCAGGATATGCTTTCAAGATGCCCACATCATCAAATTCCGGATGAACAACTAGTACAGTACTTCTATGATGGGTTGAAGAACCAAGAGAAGGGTATGTTGGATGCTGCATCGGGAGGATCTTTGATAGACTCCACTGCTGAGGAGGCTTGGGATTTGATAAAGAAAATGGCCCTGAATCATCAACAATATGGTGTGAGAGATACTAGAGGAGTGCATGAGATGGGAGCTGCTTCGATGCACAGTAGGAGAATGGACGCTTTGGAATCAAAAGTAGATTCTTTGGGAAGCAAAGTGACATCTCAATTGTCTTTGATCACTGCTGAATTGAAGAATATGAGTGTGCATCGCCCATCTGCTCCTATGGACATTACAGCGCCTAGTTGTGAAACATGTGGATCAGTCATGCATATTTCTAGCGTTTGTCCAGACCGCTATGAGGAAGTGTCTGCAGTCTTCCAAGGCCGTCCAAATCAAAAGTGGGACCCTTACTCCAACACTTACAACGAGGGATGGAAGGCAAACCCTCGATTGGGCTGGAGGAATGATGATAGTAGACCTCCAAACAGATTTCAGAAGAGTGGAGGAGCTGGTCCATCTTCAAACTAGTTCCAAAACCAATCTCAGCCCTAACTATCCCACCTAAGGATGAAACCAATCAACTCCTACAAAATATGATGGCTTTAATGAAGGAAGAAAGGGCTGCTAACGTTACTCAGTTCAACTCCTTAGCTTCACTAATTCAACAAGATTCATCCAAGAATGATGCTAGATTTAGTGCTTTAGAAAAGAGGATGGAGTAATGGGAAACTAAGTCTGAGAACATCAACTCTTATGTAACTCAGTTGTCCAACAACATGAGTGAGCAACAAGCAAGGAGCAGTGGCACAATCCCCTCCAACACTGTTATCAATCCTAAGGGCTTGAATGCCATTACCCTTAGGAGTGGGAAGCAAGTGAATTTTAAAGAAGAGGAGGATGAAGTTATAGATGAGGAAATCTTGTGTGATGAGCTGCCACAAGCACCTCCAAAAGTGACACATTCTAAAAGCCCCAAGAAGAAGAGGCTAAAGCTAAAAGAAGCCTCAAAAGAACATGATGGCAAGGGTAAAGCTGTGGAATCTGAGCCAAGCAATCATGGAGCCTCAAGCAAGGAAGGTAAGGAGGTAAACATCAATGAACTACCTTTCCCTAATGCTTATTTGAAAAATGTGAAAATGGGTAAGGAAAGACAAGATCATGAGTTGCTTGAGACATTTAGGAAAGTAGAAGTGAATATACCCTTGCTTGACTTGATTAAAAAGATTCCTAAGTATGCTAAGGTCTTAAAAGAATTATTCACTCAAAAGAGGAGATTTAAACCTAATGAAAGAGTCCAATTACCCTCTAATGTGTCTGCATTGTTGATAAACCTTGTCGCTAGGTAATCAAAGTTTTACTAGGAAAATGCAGCAAGTGAGGCACTACCTAGGTCATTCTTCACAAGGAGCCTTAAGTTGTATTTCAATTCTTAACAATTCACTTTTAATTATCAAATTACCAAGATGAAAACTTGAGTTCAGAAAAGGAAAATTGAAATAAGAAACAAATCTAATGAAAGGTAAAAGGCAAAAGAAGATTTAGATAAGAGATAGTAGTTCCCCTAGCAATTTATCCAACCTTCCTTGTTCAATCTTATAATTTGGAGTCTCTTAATGTCAATTAAATGGATAGATTCAGCTACTGCTCAAATCTCTCTTAACATAGATCAGAAACAACTTATCTTACTAGATTCATTATCTTGATCTGTGAGAAGGAAAATCAATTGACAAGAACACTTGAGAAGTAAGTTGCAATTCTCTAAGGATGACCACAACTGTGAATCATCAATATATTCAACCAAAATTCCGATTTACAGAACAACAGTCCAAGTAAAAATGAATTAGATCTACAAATCAACAGAGAATCCTCTATTCAACTGAACTAAAGGACACAACTCACATCTGAATGTTCAATCAGATCTAAATTCCAAGAAACATAAATCTAATCACTCAACCTTCATTCTAATCACAATTGTTCAACTGAAACAAATGACTCTTAGAATAGAAAGTGGAAAATAGATCTGAAATGACTCCCTGTTCAGCTCCATGAACTCAGGTCAGCTTCATTGCTAGAAGAACTTGGAAATTCAGCTACTCATACTCTGGATTAGGGTAGAAACAGCAAGAATTGATGAAAGATCCATGGTTGATCGGTGGAAATTGATGAAATTGGACGAAAATGGAAGAGAGAAATGAGAGACGGCGGAGAGAGCAAGAAAATCGCGTTGGAGGGAGGATGAGCAACTAAAATCTGATGCCCCCTGAAGCGCGCGACTTCAGATGTTAAATCTGGAAATTTCGGTCATCCGCCGCGGCGCTTGGCCTATACGGTGCCGTTTTGATTAGTGATCCTACGCTTCATGTAGACATCAATCTGCCGAGGCACCTCTGATCATCCGCTGCGGCGCCTTTCACCGAGAGTCCCTTGGAAATCCGTCGTGGTGCCTTCTCATATCCGCTGCGGCGCCTCGGATAGCACTGAAACTCCCTGAAATTCACACCCAAGCAGGGATCAAAAGTACACACATACAAAAGCATATAAAAGCATGTAAAAACACCTGCAAAACCTCATAATTCTTCTCACCAACTCTTATGCACAATGGAAGCTAATTATGCCCAAAGTATGTAAATATAGATGGCAAAAGTATGTGTTTAGGGCTAGAAATGTATGCAAATAATGAGACTTATCAATTGTTTAAACCCCAAATTCCTGTATAGTGTCAAGACCCTGGATCTTTCACTATCCCTTACACCATAGGAAAGGTTACTATAGAGGGAGCCCTGTTAGATCTAGGTGCAGCCATTAATGTCATGCCTAAGTCCGTATACACCTCTCTAGGAGTCAAGACTCTTAAGTCTACTACTGTTGTGCTCCAATTAGTTGATAGGACTATTAGGTATCCTGAGGGCATTATTGAAGACATTTTAGTCCAAGTTAAGGGATTGGTGTTTCCTGCTGATTTTTATGTGCTTGACATGTCTTCTGAACTTATAAATGACACTACACTCATCCTTGGTCGACCTTTCTTAAGGACTGCTAATACCATGATTAGCATGAAAGAGGGCACCATAACTATGGAGGTAGGTGATAATAAAGTTTCTTTTAACATGTACAAAGCAATGAAACATCCTTATGAGGACTATTCACTTTAGGGGGTTAACATGATAGACATTTCTGTTGAGGATGCTTGTTCTGAAGTTGAATTGCAAAATGACTCTTTCTATTCTGATATTTACACTGATGAATCTATTGATGAGAATGAATCCATTTCTTCCTTTTCATCTCTTTACTCTACACCTTCTACTTGCTCATGTGGTGGTGATGTTACATGTCTTGATTGTACTGTGGTTAATTGCATGCTTTCTATCCCACACACATTTTCTGTTTCCTCCCTTGACTCCAAAGTAGACTGTGATTCCTCTATTATCAGTGATGATTCCCTTGGGGAAAGGTTTCCTGTTGTTGTTTCAGATATGGAGGAAGAAGTCATGGAGAAGAATCCCTCTAAGGCGGTTGCTGTAGATCAACTAGAAGTTGGTTTAACGCTTGGAGAGGAAGTTAACTACAAGGCTGAGGAATTATCACTGGTTGAAGGAAAGGGGAGTAATCTATTCTCTCTTGAACTTCATAAATTGATTCCTTCTATTGTGCAACCACCTACACTTGATTTGAAACCCTTACCTCCTACTTTGAAATATGCTTTCCTTGAGTCTAATGAACAACTACCTGTTATAATTGCTAACTCACTGTCTGAGAGTGAGGAAGAGAGACTCTTATCTGTTTTGAGGGAGCATAGAAGGGCAATAGGTTGGATACTAGTAGATATACCTGGAATTAGTCCTGCTGTGTGCACACATAGAATTTTATTGAGTGAGGAATCAAAACCAGTGAGACAACCCTAAAGACGATTGAACCCTCTCATATTGGATGTAGTTAAGAAAGAAATTACTAAATTGTTGAGTGCTGGGATAATATATCCAATTTCTGATAGTGAGTGGGTCAGTCCAATGCATGTTGTGCCAAAGAAGAGCGGGGTAACAGTAGTAAGGAATGAAAGGGATGAATTAATTCCTACAAGGGTTCAAAACTCATGGCGTGTGTGCATAGATTATAGGAGACTTAATGATGCAACACGTAAGGATCACTTTCCTATACCCTTCATTGACCAAATGTTGGAGAGATTAGATGGTAAATCACATTACTGCTTTTTAGAGATGGCTTTTTCGCTATTTTCAGGTACCCATAGCCCCTGAGGATCAGGATAAAACCACCTTCACATGCCCCTTTGGTACCTTTGCTTATCGAAGGATGCCATTTGGGTTATGTAACACTCCAGGCACCTTTCAAAGGTGCATGATGGTGATTTTTAGTGACCTTTTAGAGCACAATATAGGTTTTCATGGATGATTTTACAGTTTATGGGGAGAGCTTTGATCAGTGCCTAAATAGCCTAAGGCAAGCTCTAGAGAGATGCATAGCCAAAAATCTTGTTTTGAACTTTGAGAAATGTCATTTCATGGTGGGTAGTGGCATAGTGTTAGGTCACCTCATCTCTAGCAAAGGGATAGAGGTTGATAAGGCTAAAATTGAAGTTATCTCATCTTTGCCTTACCCCACCTGTCTTAAAGATTTGAGATCTTTTCTTGGGCATGCAGGGTTTTATAGGCGTTTTATTAAAGATTTTAGTAGAGTAGCTTTGCCCCTTTCTACTCTTCTTAAAAAGGATGTTGAATTTAATTTTGATGAAAAATATAGACACGCCTTTGATACTCTCAAGTCTATGCTTGTTTCACCTCCTATTTTGACTGTACCCAACTGGAATTTACATTTTGAACTCTCATGTGATGCTTCTAATTGTGCAGTGGGTGCTATGCTTGGCCAGAAGGAGGAGAAGCAATCTAGAGTTATAGCCTATGCCTCTAAAACACTTGACCCAGCTCAAGTCAACTATACCACTACTGAGAAAGAAATGTTTGCCATTGTATTTGCTTTAGACAAGTTTAGACAATATCTAATCAATTCTCGAGTGGTTGTGTATACAGATCATGCAGCTGTCTGCTATTTGCTCAAAAAGCCACAATCTAAACTAAGATTGATTAGATGGGCTTTATTGCTTCAGGAGTTCGACATTGAGATTAAAGATAGACCTGGGGCAGTGAATCAAGTAGTTGATCACCTAAGTAGGCTACCGGAAGACACAAGGGGAGTAGACTCTTCTGACTTGACTTGTGATTCTTTTACCGATTCAGCTTTATGTTCTGTGGTTTCTATAGAGCCTTGGTATGCTAATATTGTCAATTATCTCATGTCTGGACTCACTCCTCCCTTTATGTCTAGATTTCAGGCACAAAAGCTTCGTAGCGAGTCAAAGTACTACATTTGGGATGCCCCTCATCTGTGGAGGATGTGCAGTGACCAAGTAATACGGAAGTGTGTGCCGGAGGAGGATTTTGAACCTATTATTTCAGCTTGCCATTCCATGGTTTGTGGTGGTCATTTTAGTGCAAGGAGGACATCTAGAAAGGTCTTAGATTCAGGATTTTATTGGCCCACCCTCTTCAAAGACTCTTTTACATTTTGTAGATCTTGTGACAAGTGTCAACGATTTGGGGGGTTGGGAAAAAGACATGAGATGCCTCAACAGCCCCTCCTGTTTTGTGAGATTTTTGAGGTTTAGGGAATTGACTTTATGGGACCCTTTCCTTCTTCCCTTAGTTTTGAATATATTTTATTAGCCGTAGATTATGTATCCAAGTGGATTGAAGCTATACCTTGCAGAAAAGATAATGCCCCAACTGTACATAGATTTCTAAAATCACACATTTTCTGTAGGTATGGGATCCCAAGGGCTATAGTGAGTGATCGGGGAACACATTTTTGTAACAGGATAGTCAACAACCTATTATCCAAATTTGGTGTCACTCATAAAATCTCTACTGCCTATCACCCCCAAACCAATGGTCAAGCTGAAATATCTAATAGGGAAGTGAAGCATATTTTGGAGAAAATGGTCAAACCATCCAAGAAGGACTAGAGCTCACATTTAGAAGAAGCATTATGGGCTTACCGGACTGCATACAAATCACCCATTGGCATGTCTCCCTACCGTCTAGTTTATGGAAAGCCATGTCACTTGCCAGTACAGCTGGAACACAAAGCATATTGGGCGGTCAAGTAGTGCAACATGAATGTAGAGTCCTCTAGCATGGAAAGGAAGCTACAATTGCAAGAGCTGGAGGAGATTAGACTTAAAGCTTATGAGAACTCCAGACTCTACAAGGAGAAGACCAAATTTGTGCATGATTGGGGTATCTTGAGAAAGGAATTCAAGGAAGGCGATAGAGTGCTATTGTACAAGGCTCGATTTACCTTCAAGCAAGGAAAATTCAACACCAGAGGGGATGGGCCATACACAGTCACTAAAGTGCACAATTTCGGTATGGTGGAGCTACTACATGAGGAGACTGAGGCCAGATTCAAAGTTAATGGGCATCTACTGAAGCTCTACCATGAGAATCAAAAGCCTCCTTAACTCCCTGGTCATTTCTTTCCTTCACTCATTTACATGCTTTTGCTTAATTATTGATCTTGCTATGTTTTGTGCATTGTATGTTGAATGAGTGTGGGGGAGAAACCCTTTTCAGTAGGATAGTAGTGTAGTTGTTGTTTGAATTCAATAAGACCCCCTGCAAGTTTTGATCTCTATCCTATCTTATTTTGTGCTTGATGATTTGGTGCTTGTAATGAATTATATGATTCAAATTGATTGAGAAAGTTTGTCTATGGTATACTGCTTAATCATGGACTTATTGAGCACCTTGTGATCTCTTTTAATGCACTTTAAAGTTTTTGAAGTATCCAGCTACATCTGTTGTTTGGTGTTGTGTTTCTCTGTTGTTTGGGTGTCTTATGTATTATTCTGTGCTCTCTGTGACACTTCGCCGCGGCAAACATAGGCCTTCGCCATGGCGAAGTGGTTCTGTGTCTCTTGTGTTGCTCTCGATGACCTTTCGCCGCGGCGAACTCCATACTTCGTCACAAAAGGTCCCTAGTCTGATGTTTTGCTCTCGGGATGGTTTGGCCGCGGGGAAACCCTTCTCTTCTCCCTTTGTTTTTTGCCTCGGGCATGGTTCGCCGCAGCAAACCTATTCTTCGCTGCAACGAACCTGCCATTTCAGCGCTGGACGGTTTCGTTTTTCCCTATTTTTCCGCGTGAAATGTCCTTTTTGCCCCCCATTTTGACTCACCCACTCTTTTATCTTAACCCCTTTTCAGTCTTTTCTCCTCCCCACTCCATTATACCCCATTACCCATTCAATTTTCCAAAACCGTCAGCCCCTCTCTTCTTCAGAAACCGTCCCTCTTCGTCTTCTCCCATTTAGCAACCGCAGATGGTGAACTCCCTCTGCCTTCCATCTCCATAACCATCAGCTTCCCTCCCTCTCCTTATCCCTCTCAGTCGCCTTCCCCCTCTCTCCTCTTCTCCCTTATCTCTTCCATTTTCCCGTTCCCTCTCCCTCTTTCTCTGCTCTTAGTTTGCACTGGTGATCTCTCCCCCTCTCTTGTGGTATGTTTTCTCTCTTCCTTTGTTCTTTCCTTTAGTTTAATTTTGTTTAGTTGTTAATTTGCTTTTTTGTTCTGTTATTGTGTTGATTGGGTCGGGTTATTTTGATGTCAAATTGTAGTTACGTAGCCTTTAGGTTATCTAATGATTCATAGTACATTGTCTTTTTCTTTACTCCCTTTACTTAATTCTGAAAGCTTTTGATCAACTGAAAACCTATGAATCATTATATAGCCATTTGCTACTGTCTAGGTTGTGATTTTGGTTTTTCTGGGTAGTGTTAGTTGTTCTTTGTGTAGTTTTTGTTTAGTGTCTGTGTTACTTCTTGTGTTCAGACTATGCCTCGCACTAAGAACCCTGCACCTGTGTCTGAGTCTGATTCAGGGGATGAATACACCTTCGAGGAGCTATACTAAAAGATTGACCAAAGACCCCTTCTTAAGGAGCGCCCCTTTCCCTTAGACCCACCTGACCATCCTTTTGTCCGCCAGCTCCGTGCCTCCCAATTGACCGTTTGGTCCAAGAGCGTTCCATGGGTAATGACGCTTTTGTTCGCCACTTTTACACTTATGCCCGTTTCCATAGTTCTTTGGTAGTCGACTTCCGCAATGTCCTTGTCCGCCATTCCTTTATCGCCGACAACATCCACTTCCATTACCGCCTTCCCCCTAGTCACCATTCGGGTTATTCGGCCTACAGAGACAATTATCCATTTGACGATGTGGTCCAAACCCTATGTCATGACGGAGCCACTTGGCATCACCCACGTACTTTCGAGCAATACCTTAAGTGATCAGAGTTCCGACCTGAGGCTCGCCCCTGGCTGTATTTTGTCTGTAACAACCTCGTACCCACCACCCATCTAGCTAATGTTCCAAAGCGCCAAGCTCTTTATGTTTACCTTCTCATGACTGGCCGCTCCTTCGATGTAGCCGACACCATCTACTCAGCCCTCCACGATGCCATCAACACCCCCAAACTCACTAACACTATCATTTTTCCCCATCTAGTCACTGACCTTTTTAGGGCTGCCAATGTCCCTGAGTACAACAATGACAGCTATTTTGAGCCTTCCCCCTTATTTAGATATGACCGCCTCAAACAGCCTATCATTGGACCCCCTCCACTCATCCACCCTGTGTATGATGTTGGCACAGCGCATGCAGCCGGTGCACCAGCTCTTGAAGCTCTAGAAGACCAGCCAGATCCAGAAGCTCCTGAACCTGTCACCTTGGACACTTTGGCTGATGATATTGATGAGCTGGCTGACCATGTCCACCAGTTGCGAGTCACCCTCCTCCGCGAGATGAAGAGGCAGAAGGACCGTGATGCTCTGTATGATCGAGACCGATGTTACCGCCATCATGTGGATGCCCTGATTGCTGACCGTTGAACTTCATCCTACCTCTCGAGGAGGAAGACCCTCAGAGCAGAGCCGGGACATTGGAGCAGGCACTTCTGGTGCAGGACCATCTGGGTCTGGGGCAGATGATTCTGGGACGCAGCAGTAGCTTTTTGCTTGTGTTTTGATTTCTTTATTGTTCTTTTTTTTTTTCTGTTTAGTTGGTGTAGCTGGATACTTGTTAAACATTTTGGATCTTACATTGGATGTTGTTTGACTTTTTGGCTACTGATGGCCTTTACAATTTGCTATTACTCTTACTTTGGTCCCAACTTCTACTGTTTTCTTTTCCTCTTTGTTTTGCATGCAACCTCTCACCTTCTCCCTCCTTTTTGTGAATTCGATGTGTTGTGCTTCAATTTCAATTGGACTTCACAACTTTCAGTTCACTTTGTGATTGGTTTGCCTATACTGGTTCAAACATTGAGGACAATGTTGTGTTTAAGTGTGGGGGAGGGACCTATTGTGGATTGTAGCAAATAATTCTCATGCATCCATGCATCTATGTGATTTTGAGGTAATTTTGAACTGATAAATTGGTTGAATTGTGAATACTTTGAACTTGGTTTGCTAAAGAGTTGAAAATTGCACAGGATTTCACTTTCTGCCACCCTTCGCCGCGGCGAAGCCCCTTTTATCACGTTAATGTAGCTCTCGACCACACTTCGCCACGGCCAACTCATGTTTTGCCACGACGAAGCAGGCCTCTTCTCCAGACTTGGCTCTCTGTGAGCTTTCGTTACGGCGACCCCGATTCTTCGCCGTGGCGACCCCAAAAAAAAATTTAATACTAATAAATAATAGATTCTTTGCAATTTCAACTGTTCTTCAGAAATTTTTCCTACTGAGATTCTTTATGCTCCTGCATCCTTTTGAAATTGATAGAAAGTTCAAAGTCTACTTGTGCTTTTAGAAAACTTTCCATGCTTTTAAATGAGGGTTGAACTTGGGCTAGTTATTCTCATATTTTTGACAGATAGTAAATGACGATATGCTTTGAAATTATGACTATGTGGTTGTTAACCCTTGAGATTGATTAATTGAGATTTTAGCCTTGTTGGAAGGATTTTTGGGCCTAAAGTTATTAAATTGAGTGAATCCACTTATTTCATATTTCTCTAGAACTTGTTTTAATTCTTAATCGAAGCTTAGTGAATCAAATTTTTGTAAAGATGACAGAGGCATTCGTTTTCAAACCCACACTTCCCAAACACGAACCCAATCATTTTACCATTGCAAACCCCTTTGGACCTTCATCTTGAGTACATGCATGCAATTATTTTGTAATTTAAAAAGAAGAAGAAGAAGAAGAAGTGAAGTTGCTTCAATCGAAAAAAAACAAAAAAAAAAGAGAAAAGAAAAGAAAAATAGATAGAGAAATAAAAATAATAAAAATAAAAATAAGTAGCTTTTCTCCTTATATTGTTTAGGATAATTCTGTTACAATAATTTGCATGCTTGTACTCATTTCTGTTTTCATTCTCATTCCATTCATTTCACTTAGCCTTCATTCAAGTTCTAACCCCTAAAAGTCCTCTTGATTTGCAAAGTTTGCTTCCTGTGGTGGAGAGGTAGAATTATTACAAGCCCATGGTAGGAATTGGATTAAGTAGACTTGGAGTGAAATAACCCCAAAACAAGTGAGTTAAGAGTGAAACACTTATCCGTGAGATAGATCTTTCTTGATCAATCTTTTGAGTTAATTGTCCATTGTGCTCATTTTCTTAGCATATCCTTGTTTACTAATGTCAACTTCTGTAAGAATTTCTTACTAATCTTCTGCTTTCATCTTTAAGCATGGTAGTGTTTCTCTTTGTGCTGGTATCTCTTTGAATTATTTCTGAGCTTTGTCCAGGAGTACAAAGGTCTAAGTGTAGGGGAATTTGATTGAACCCAATTGTTCTATGTTATTTCATATCATTTTAAGGGTTTTTATCATAGGTTTTGGCTCTTTTTAATGATAATTGCGCTTAATTTTGATTAAGATACTACTACAAAAAATACATTTAACGGCGGTTAAAATAAGCTTTTTACGGCGGTTTTGAGACCGACGTCTATGCCATCGACGTAAAACCGCCGTGATATGTGACTTTTCACGGCGGTTATATAAATAACCGCCGTGAAAATTTTTTATTCCTTTAACCTACGTTTCATCCTATTGATCAGGAGGGAACGGGAGAACAAAGCCTCAAAGGAAATCTCTTGCCAGTTAAAAGCATTTTGATGGAGTAAATATAGATTCTTTCCTGCCTTCATAGCGTCACTTAGCTTCACCTTCGGCCACCAGATCGAAGCAACTAAGATTTAATAAAGGTAAAATCAAAGACTCAGTTCTGATAAAATCAAAAACTCATATCTGCTAAAAATCATATCTCTTTAAACTCAGATTAAGCATCTTATTTTTAACTAAAGAAAATAATCATATCAAACCACAAAAACTGCAAAGTCCACAAAAAGAATGGAGGTGAAAAACTCACAAATAAGAGCGATGGTGACGGCAACAGCAACAGCGACAGTGATGGAAGAAGATGGCGGAAATGATAGAGGCAATGGATAAACGCCGACAAATATAGGAGGAGGGAGAAAATCAAGTGAGGATGTAGTATGGGGACTATGAGCTCTGACTCTGAAGAGTGAAAACTATCGCGCGATGGATTTTAAAATTTTGATAGACTTTTTACTGTGGTTTTTCAAAAAAACCGCTGTTAAAAGTATTTTTTTACAGCAGTTATTTAACAAACCGCCGTTAAAAGTCCGCCTATAATTACAGAAATGCCACCGTCATATATTTTACAACATTTTTACTAATAACCGCCATAAATTAGCGTCGTGAATACTCTTTTTTGTAGTAGTGAGAGTCCTTACTTTGAGTTAGTGTCTTTTTTTAGGGTAAAATTGTCATAATTGGTTATTAATTGTATTCAATTGATTTCTAGGACAATTGATGCTTCAAATTGTTGCTTTTCAATGTAGGACACCTAAGATCGGGGCCAAGATTGAAGACTCAAGGCACAAAGATGCAAAGAGGAGCCTCTGCCATAGTTCGCCGTGACACACTTCTTCCTTCGCCGCGGTGAACGTCGCCCATCAAATAGTAAAGCTCTCTGCCATGGTTCGTCGCGACGAACCTATTCTTTGCCGCGGCGAACCCCTTGTATCAGTACATTTTAGACCCGACCATTTCGGGAAAATCTGACCTACCCACCTCCAGGAACCGACCCATACACATCATTTTTAGGTTAGAAACCCTATTTTGGGTATGGGTGAGGTCATACACGGAGAGGCAGCCACCACCTACGTTTTCTATCATCATCTCCTCTCATCTTTCCCACTGAACCCTAATCCTCCATCTCCATCTCCTTCACCTTCCATTTTCCTGCACTTTTTCTTCATCCACCTTCATTTCATTCATCTCCTGACTGTTATGGCTGAAGATTTAACTCTGGTTGGAGCTAATTCCAAGGCTATGATAAGCTAAGCTTTTCCAACTCTTGAAGATGGTGGAGTAGCATGACTTTCCAAGTTTCAAAGGGGAGTTTTAGTTTTAATCTTTAGTTTCTAGCTATGTGTTTATGATTTCCTAGGTCTAGGAGTTGTAAAGTCTTAGTTAGACACTTTGGTTAATTCTGTAATCATTGGTTAATGATTAACATTTGTAATTTGGATTGATTGATGTTGAATTTTGTGCTTAAATATATGTAGTTGCATATATGCTTCTTGTAACTCTCATGATTCTCTCCTATCTTGCATGGTTATGTTTTGATACTGAGTTGATTGTGTGTTACATTGAGCCAATTGCATGATCATTCCAAAATTACACATTAGGGAAGCTTAACAAAGTTTTCATTAATGAGTTCATTAATCTAAGCTTTGGACTCAATGAGTTATTGAGGTTGTTATTAAGAAAACCTAATGGATTTGTGAAACTCCCAATATTTTAAGTGAACTATGATTGCCATCAAAACCATTTTCAAGAGATTTCCTATCAATCATTTCCATTACATCATTATTATCTTAAAACACTAAAAACATAGTATCTTAGGTTTGTTTTCATTGCATTCAGTTTAGGCACCCTTCGTTTAAATGTTAAAAACGCAAAAACCCCTTTTCATTACATTGCATGGCATTTAGTCTAACTTAGGTAATTAATTAAGGCTCCTAAGTGTGAAACGACCCGAGTTTGCACTATACTGCATAGCTTGGATTTATTTTTGATTGAGAACCCCAAAACGAACGACAAAAAGGCTCTCGTCATTTTTATAGGTCAATTTTAATTGCCATGAATCCTTTCTTACCCCTTTTATTCCTTATGGGGTGAAAGATCTCCTGTGTAAGGATGATGTTATCAATACCCTGTCTGCTGGGCACAAAGCTACATTGGTTTGGAGAGACAACCTAAGGCATGATTCTTCTAAGTCTGGTGCCAGAAGCTTAGTTAAAATTTTATAAATCATGTTGCAAAGGCTAATTGGATGATTCAGGGTGGGCAATCTTGGGTATCAAAACCAAGCTAGTTCCATTGACACCTTTAATTTTTGAATGGAAAGTAACCAGCCTTTGTATCATGCTAACCACTGATACTACTACAAAATGACAAATACTTGACAGCTATTTTAGGTCATATTTAGCAGTTGAAAACCATCAAGTATATTGGATTCATATATTTCAACCCCAGATATTTGACGGTTATTAATCGTCAAATATTGCAATAATATTTGATAGTTTTAAATGAAGAACTGTCAATTATTATTCAAACAATTGACGGTTTTTCAAAAAAACCGTAAACTATTTGTCTAAATACTTGATGGTTAATATCAAAACCGTCAGTTATTGGAGAACAAAAATTAACGGTTTTAATTAGAAACTGTCAATTATAAGTAACCAATACTTGACAGTTCTGAAATTAATTAACCTCAAATGAAGTATTAATTAAGCAGAAAACCAGCAGTAAGGTCATTTCAATATATTACAACATACAAATTAATTAACATTCAAAAACATAAAACATACTGCCTTAGAAGATTTCAATTACATAAACCAAAATTGAAACATTAGCAATTTCAATAATTTAGCAAACAATTTATGGCTAAAACAGAAATTGAAAAGACCCTAAACCCAAAAGCTGATCAAAATACGAAAAAACCCATTCGGCCAAACTGAAAAACTATAATAGAGGAAAAATAATTACTCATCCTATCATCCTCTTTCAACTATAATCATTTCGAAGGAACCACTAAAAGAAATAAGCGGAGCGAGTGACGAAGGAGGACGCGAAGAGGGACTAACCTGAAGCTGTAAAATCTAGAAAACAATGCACGACAATGACGATGCTGGAGGACGCCTCAATGACGGAGGAGGACACAAAGAGGGACGTTGATGAAGGATGATCAATAAAAATAAAGGGAAAGACTGAAAATGATGTAAGGATGGTGGTTTAGAGGGTTGCGATGTCTGGGTACAGGTAAGGAACCAGAAGAGGCGCTAGAAATTTCAAACCCGGTAGAGCAAAATGAATAGAAATAGGGGTTTTAAAACATAATACTTGATGATTTTTCATTATAAACGTCAAGTATTTTAATAGAATATTTGACGGTTATAATGAAAAACCGTCAAGTATTATAAAACTTGACGGTTTAATGAGGAACCGTCAAGTTTCTTGTAATAATAACTGTCAAGTATTATGAAAGGAAACTTAATGGTTTTGAAAAAACCGTCAAGTATTATCAAAGCAAACTTGACGGTTCCTCTTAAAACCGTCAAGTTTTCTTCTGCCATACCATATTTGACGGTTTTGTGTTATAACCATCAAGTATTTAGCGTCAAGTATTTCTCATTTTGTAGTAGTGTGAGCTTCCTACTATTTCCCATTGGCTCTGAAAGAATAAAGGATTAAGTTCGTTAGGACCCGAAGCTTTCAAGTGACCCATGTCAAAGAGGGCCTGTTTAATTTCCAAGGGGGAGATGTCTCTACCAATCCCATGTAGTAACTGCTCATCAACAATAGGGAAGTCGTGTCTGAATTGGACTTATAAAATTCTTGAATCATCATCTATGAATAAATGTTTAAAGAAATCTGTGCCAACTCTCATAATCTCGTGTTTATCATAGGTTCACTCCCCCATCCTCTTTTTTCAGTGCTTCTATTCAGTTTCTTCGCTTTCTGCTATTGGTCATTGATAGAACCCAATCTTTATATGATTTTCTCAAGTGTTTTCTAATGTTTTGCAATAATTTTACCCTCATTATGTGTGCATTTATATCCATTTGATTACATTAAGTCATGCATTGCATTTTGCTGTTTAAGGGGTAAAAAGGGTCATTTTTCTCTTCTAAATTTTAATTGCCTTGACCTGTAATTAGTTGGTCTTTACAAAGCTCTTTGTTGTGATTTTCAAGCAATTGGAGAAGGAACCAAGAGTCATGATAGAGCATGGATGGAGCCAAAATGTTACAAGGACCAAAACACAAAAGTTGGAAGTAATCTGCCTCCCCAGGTCACGAAATGGACTACTTAGGTCGCGACCTAGATGCCCTTTTAATGAAACTACTCGTATTGGACATGAGTCAAGATAAGAGCTCTCTGTCTTCCCAGGTTGCGACATGGAACCTCTCAGGTCGCGACCTGACCCCCCTGAGTCATGACCTTACATTCTTGAGGTCGCGACCTGAGTGTGTTAAGTGAAGCTGTGCGTTTTAGAATAGGTTTCTGAGCTTCTATACCTAAGGGGGCAGCCACCACGAAAGGGGACTCTTCCATTCTATAGATTTGCACAAGGTTGAGCCGCCATCAACTCCTCTCAAGTCTCTATTGATCCTACACCCAAAACTTCCATTTTTCTTCATCTCTTTATCATTTTCTATATTTCTAAACCGATCAAACCACTCCAACACCCTTCTTCTCCATTTTTCCAACCTTATTTTTAGCTTTAACCATGGCTATTCATTCTTAGAGCGATTGCAATTGGTTTGAAGGCATGAGAGGCTAAACCCTTAGCCTCTTGGTGATAGAAGACAAAGCTTAAGCTCAATGACTTAATCAGGGAGTTTTCTTTCTATAGTCTAAACCTTTGTTTAATGCTATGTTGAATTTTTCTAGATTTAGAACTTTTTGTACTTGTATCAAACTTGGTTTATGATTGTAAGTCTTGTGTTTAGACTATTCTATTGTATTTGGATTGGATGATGTTAATGTTGATTAATCTATTTAATATTTCAGTTTGAATCCTTGTGTTCAGTTTGATTATCAGTGATAATTGTTGATTAATCTGTGTGCTTGGTATTCTGTGGCTGTTGATTGACATTCAAAGGGCATTTGCATCATTCATTCATTTATACTCTAAGTGGTTTTCAGCAGTGTCTTAAGAGGTGTTAATTAACTTTGATTAAAGTGAGTTTTCATTAATTAAGACATTGGATCCAAGTGATTACCTGGGGTTTTCTTCAGACTTAGAGGTTTTCCAAACTCCCAATCATTCTAAAGAGCAGTGATAGCTGAGCTTTCATCATCAAAAGACTGCTTAACCATAATTCCCTTTTAATCCAAAACATTTCTTCATTCATTCAAAATACCAAAAATAGTTAATTTTCTACACTTTGCATTTGTTGCACCACTTTTAAAACAACTAAAACCCCCATTTTACAATGTTTCTGAAATCCAATTTAGGCTAGGATTTCCAATAACAAGCTCCTCGAGAAGAATGACTGGTTGTATCCTATACTGTGTTTTCTCTGGTGTAACTCTCTTTCTTGACGATCCAGAAGGCGACAGTCCGGCACATCGATCAATGGTGCCGTTACAGGGGAGCCATTGAATTGGTTCCCTAGTAATTAGTTTTCCTCACCATTGTGATTTGGGTCGATTCTTGTAGAGTTTTAGTTTTTAAACTTAAATCTTGCATTTCATAGCATCAAAATTTTTGAGAAATAGAAACAAATATCTTGTTTTTCTATACATTTGCATTTGTATTTTTTCCATAGCATTTTGCATTTCATTCTAGCTTGATCCTAAGTGTTTTAGCCAATTGCTTGAAATTTTGAGCTCTGTGCATAGTTGATCAGCATCTGGTTGGAGTACTTAGTATTTTTCTTCAAAAATTTTGTGAAAATAGCTCTCTTTGACCTTGAGTCGCAACCTCACATATTTGGTGTTGTGACCTACGTGGCTGAGCCGCCACCTGACTTGTGGCTTGTCACGACCTCTGAGAGTCGTTGTGTCTCGTTGAGATATCACCTAAACATCTGAGGGTTATTGTGTTCATCTGTCATAACCAGAACCCTTGTTGGTAGGATAGAAGTTACCACCTCCTTTGGTAATCACTCTGTATTCGTCCATCGCCACTAATTCCCTTGGTTTGTCATGACAAAACACGCTTTTCTCTTAACCTCTGTTAGTTTTGGGTAGCTTTGTTTATTGTACTATTGCCAGTCTAGGCATCCATTACAAAGTTTAACTTAACTTCCGAATTTAACTCCATTTCTCTTGAGGGTAGGATCAGGGTTTTGTCCTTACTGTTATGGGAAGGCAAGCAATTCAATCCCATCACCATATTAGCTTCATAGAAGGCCTACATATCAAGTTTAAGGCAATATAACAGTGCTCATAACCAATTACACAGTTTAAGCACATATCAGATGTAATTGTCCTCTTATGTGTTGGTGTGGACATATATCATACGGCAACATAATCATAACCAAGTCAGGTCCTTTAAAATAATCATATGAAAGAAGAAAATGATTAGCACCCTAATGTATCATGGCAATCACTGGGAAGTTCATAATAATGATTGGTCCTTGGATCATTTCTGAAAACTTTCGGGCTTCTTTCCCTGTGATGGCAAGTACTCGTCCTTGGGTGCGTAACCTTAACTTCTCTATACTATGTGGACATTCTCTCGAGAAGTGTCTAGACTTACTGCAAGTACAGCAAATGTTTTGCTTAACCATATATGTTCCATCATCATGACTCTTGCCGCAATTGGGCATTCCTTACCATTTGATGGCTTACCTCCCTTCTCACTCTTTCGGTTGTCCCATAACTCTTCCTCTTCCCGTTTGCATCAGAAGAGGTACCACCCTGATCTCCCTCCCCTAACTTAGGAGTAGGTTCAATCATCAATTGATCGTTCAAACTATTCTCTATAATTCCGCAGGCCTCAACTGCCTTGTTGAGGTACTCAAACTGCCCGGGAGCAAATGTCTTCCTTAAGGACTGCTTTAGTCCTCTGACCATCTTTTGGTTATCTACCTGTCATCATCTCGGTAACGCCAGTAACTGAAATAATGAAAAAGACGTCTAAACTTGGCGAACTACTCATCAATTGACTCATTATTCTTCTGCTTCAGGGTTAGGAATTCTGTTTCCTTTTCGTCCCTGGATGACCTTGAAACTTATTTTTCATGGAATTGCTCTAGGAACACCTCTCGTGTCGCTCTCGTGTTTTGAGCATCTAGAAGAATCTTGGTATTCTTTCACTAGTGGTCGGTATCTTTCTCTAACTTGTAAATTGCCCTATGGGCTTTCCATGTAGTCGGACAGTTTAGAACTTTTGAAACTCATGATCTAGTCCTCTGCTGTTTGGATGTCAATCACTCCATCGAAGAATGGCAGATTGTGCTTGCAAAAGTGAGTCATCCACTGCTGGGTGCTGTCAGGGTCTACTACTGGCATTGCCGACCTGGCAATTGTTCTGTGGCTTACGCTGCTGAGCTTTCTTCCTCTGGCTGCCTCCGATCGAGGTTAGCCATTGCCACTGCTACTGCTGCTACTATTACAGTGTCCCTTTCTTGTTCCTAGCTAGCTTGTACCGCCCTTAACCCTTCAATAGCCTTTTATTGCGGTTCTAAGCATTCCGAAATTAATCGTATTGGATTATGATGGACCTTTCCGTCGCGTTCTAAGGGTCTCTCCGGCAAAGCGTTGTATCGGTTCTAACCAATACACTAACTAAACGGATAGCATATTCGAGGAACAAGAAAATAAACAACATACTTGGATTTCATTTAGCAATATATGCATATATCATTCAAGCATCAGTCATCAATCACAGCAATATGATTTAACATACATATCCATCTTAGAAACATACATAGCAATCAAGCATGCCAGACCAACCTACTATGGTTAGCCGTAACAATACAAGTCCTATGTCAGTACTACAAAAGTCCAACTGACTACCCAAAATAGGAAATAGTGAAACTCTCAAGGTTTTGGGTCTATTAACTCAACATCGGATCCCAATGTTGGGTACAAATGACAAAACTCATTCTTCCACCAGGGTATAAACAGGAGAACCTCTGTCGTCATCAGGATTCAGTCTTCTGTATCCACTCAAGGAAATGTATTCCTTAAAAGATCTCAAGGGCATCAATGAGATCGCTGAAGCTAACACCATTCATGTGACTACAAACGTTTCTCACACCATTTTTCCAAAGCCGAGTCTGAGGGAGTACTCTAAGCAATGCTGATATTCAGTCCATCATCTCTAGGGTAGCATCATCCCTAGTCACATGATGGTAAAGCTTTTGGATATCCTCTAGATATCTTAGGTACACATGGGCATTTTGATTCTCATCGGGCTTAATGTACCAGCCCCTCTCCCTAAAATCCCTGGCTAGGTCCTCTATGGTGTGAAATTCTTTCATAATTGGAAGTAGCTTGACTTTACTAGGTCCAGCTCCAACATCATCAGATATTTCAATGACCTCATTCCTCTGAGGATCATTGGAAGCAACAGTGGCTATGTCAGGTAGAGGGTTACTCTGCCATAAGGTATCATAGTAGAAGTCTGCTATAAGACTATAGTCCTCATCCTTATAGAACCAATGAGGGAAAGGTTCTCCTGGTCTCCTCTGGTTAATTGAACCCTTTGAATCACTATTGTGGTCATAACAAGCCATTCTACTCCACCCTACATTATAATAAACAACCATCTAATAATTAGACAGTAGTATTCTCTTTCAAGAATATGTCAATTTTTCTTTTAACTGACATATTAACTAAGCAGAGCGTTCTATCCTATGCCAGAACCTCCTCTCTGATACCAAAAAAATGTCACACCTTACTATTATATCCATTTAGGTTTCATTTAAAACCACTTTAGACCACATTGGATGGTCTTGGGCTCATTTTTTACCTTAAAAACACTAAATTTCGGATTTTTATTGTTCATCGGGTAAAACTCTAGTTTTTCTGGCCCAACTTCAACAATTCATAACTTATTCCACCAAAATCCAAACGGGGTGGTTCAAAATTTTACTTAAAGCTCTTTAAGTCCTCTTTCAAGGAAAAATAATCTCATGATCCAATTCCTTATAAAAAAGTGTCAGGGTTTTGTGAAATGCAACACTGTCCATTTACCAAAAACCCTTTTTCCCAGATTCTGACCTTTAACTTTGAAAAAATCATTAAAATTTGTATACTTGGCCATTTTTAACATATTAACTATTGATTTGAAGCTCAGGACGTTATCTATAATCATACCAAATTTCGTGATTAAACACATTCGGGAGAATAATCAAAAAGTCACATGAGCATGAGAGTGTCAGTGTGCTTACAACACTATTAGCTTAATATATGCATAACCAAAAAGGGTCCACGAATTTTATGGCAAAACACCACACTTTAACCTCCAATCTACAGTTTGATCATAGTAGTTTTAGGCCCTAAAATGTTAGATTATATTTGGGGGATGAGATTTTAAGAAATCTCAGTAGCAAGATCAATCAACCAAACATTAACATGCATCATTATAAAGCATTTCAACATTAGCTATCATAGGAGAACTAATCTTTCATAAATAGGCAACCTCAACATGCAAGGCCATGGCAACAAATGCAAGGAGCAACCATATCACAACATCATAGTTCAACCATATAATAGCAAGCATACATGCCATAAATAACAATGCAAAGTTAACATTAATGGCTAATTAGATCCCACTACCTTAATCCAATGTTTTTTGTTTTTCTTGTTGTTCCTTCTTGCTTCCACAAGTGCCAAACCCTAACATGGCAATCCATAAAAAGGGTAGCAAGAATCATCAATCATTCCTCATAAAATCAATAGCATAACTCAAGTAACTCCTAAGCCCCTTAAAGCGTTCATTCTTGTTCTTGAATTTTTAGAGTTAGCTTCCATAAACCCTAAAAATTCCCTCTTGACTCAACCCCACATGATTTTTCATGTAGATTCCAAATATCTACTTGGATTTAACAAAATAAATTTTCCTCTTCCAGTTTCAGTTTGGCCGAACCCTTAGGGTTTAAAACTCAAAAATTGCAACTTTGCTTCTATGGCTTCCAATACTTGTTCTTTAGGTTTACCCTACACCATTTTTCATTTTGAACCCAATGGAAGCCTCAAAACTTTGAAAAACATATCCTAGGGTTTAGATCTTGCTTTGGCCAAAAATAACACTTAAGGAAATAACCATGAAAAATGCTTCAAAACCAACTATAATCACTTGCAAACACTAGGATCTAACTTGTGTTGTTGTGTCTTAGCAAGATCTAACAACCAAACTCCCTTCCCCTTTTATTATTCAGTTCGGCCAACCATTAAAGAGAGAGGGGACAGATTTTTCAACCATAAAAGAGAAGGAAAACAAGGTAAGAACACATCTAGAACTAAGAACTCACCTTGAATCCTTGATTGAATGACCAAAGTTGATGCCTTTCTCTTGGTTTTCCTTTGAAGCTCTTCCTTTTTCCTCTCTAACTCTCCTTGCACAAAATATGGATCAGATTTAGGGGAGGAGAAGCTCATTCAATGCACACAAAATATCCCACCAACCATCATTAATGTTGTGCCAAGTGTCAAAAGCCTACTTAGTCTTAATCTTCTCTCTTAATTAACTTAAATGTAATTAAATTCCAAAGTCAAGATCCTCTCCATTGATAGCTTGACACTTGGAAAGCTTTAACCATCCATTAGAGGCTTGACACATGGCTAAGTGTGAACCATTTGAATTGCAAGACTCTAGTCTTGCTTTATCAGTGCACTTTTACTCTGGGTTTAACTTCTTTTCTATAATTACAGTACTCTGGTCCCTGTAATTATTTTTTGTCAGATCCATAAATTATTCTTCTCATTTTTATCTTTCCAAATTGCCCTCTTCGTCTCAAATTAAATTTTCTAATAATTAAATAAAATGGAAAACTAATTTCCTTCTCTTTAGTGATTTTTCCACTTTTCTAAGAAATTAGAAAAAATCTTGGATACTTGAGGGTCTTCTTTTAATTCCATAATCTCTTATAATTTCTTGGGATATCATAGGAATTTTGTTGGGATCTTATTCCTCTTGAAAATATTTATTTGGAATTTTCCAAATAAAGACCTTAAACTAGCTTAAATTGCCTTTAAATTCCTTTGTAATTTTTCTAAGGGCAAATTGGTCATACAACCAATTTTATAATCCCATATAATTCTCAAGGAATATTGTCCTTATTTTTTCTTAATTTTCTGAGACTCAGAATTATTTTTCTATAATTATTCTTGACCAAATTTTCTTAATTAGTCAAACTTTTCATAATTGGCCTGGAAAATTATAATAATTATTTTCCACCAAAATTCTTTTATTTCTCCTTGTCATTTTTGGCCTTTAAATATTTAGAAATACCCTTATTCCCAATTGCCATATTACTGGATGTGACACATGACATGTCTAAACTTGCAAATACGGTTGAAAGCCTTCACTCTAACAAAACTCACTCTCTTGCCCTAGTAGCTACAATTTGTGAAGTTTGTCTGTCACCGATGCACACTACCTCAAATTGCCCTGGGCCAGTTGAAGAAGTGAATGCCATGTACCAATGAAGAGAGGGGCAATATCAAAAAAGGGAGCCCTACTCAAACACCTACAATCCCAGTTGGAGAGATCATCCAAACTTCAAATGGGGTGGGGGAGCAAATAGACCAAACCAGTTCCAAGGCAATCAGTTCTACAATCCTAGGGCCTCCTCAAGCACATTTCAAGATCCTTCAAGAGCAGTGGTGATGACCCCACAACAGACTATGGTATCTCAACCATCGCCAAGAGGAGATGACACATCTCAACTTTTAAAAAGCATGGCTGCTCAGATGACAAACATAGAGGGGCAAATGAAGGAAAGTGATGACAAGTTCATTTCCATAACCACCATATTGCAAGAGATGTAGAAAGATAACTCAAATGTTCATAAGAAACTAGAGGAGCTCACTTTAAAGAACACTGATATCACCAGTCATTTGACCCAATTGTCTAATGCGGTCAATCACATAGAAGCTAAAAGCGGAGGCAGCATTCCCTCCAATACAATGATCAATCCAAAGGGGCTCAACAGCATAACTCTAAGAAGCGGTAAAAAGGTTCACTTCGAAAGTGAAAAAGTAGACAAGGATGATTCTGCACAAGGGGTAGAGAGTCCCCCACTTTCCCTAATGAGGCTTGGCAAGTCTGAGAGCTCCAAAGAAGAAGAGCTCATGATGAAGGCAAGAGCACACACTGAACCAGAAGAGAAGTCAACTCAAGCACAAGAAGAAGCATCTCAAGTAGCTGTGCCAGAAGATGAGAGCACTGTAAAGAGCTTGACTCACAAAGACAAGCAAAAAGAGGACAAACCATAGACCAGCAACCAAGGAGCCTCTAAGCCAGTAGGTAAAGAGGTATATGCTAAAGACCTTCCTTTTCCTAAAGCCTATTTCTCTGGTAAGAAAAAGTTTGATGCTGAGTTTGCTAATGATGCTTACACATTGTTTAACAAACTAGAAATCAATGTGCCCATAATTCAATTCTTAAGAGGGAATCCTAAATCCTTTAAATTACTAAAGGAACTGTGTAATGACAAGCAAAGGTTTAGGCCCCTTAAGAGAATTCAGGTGAGTGCTAATATGTCATCCTTATTTAAAGCTGAACTACCGGTTAAGTGCCAAGATCCTGGGTCTTACACCATCCCTTGCACCATAGGAAAGATTTACATTAAAGGAGCATTGTTAGATCTAGGTGCTGCCATAAACGTCATGCCTTGGTTGATTTATTTGGCTCTAGGGATTAATGGGATCACAGACACAAGTGTAGTACTCCAACTAGTAGATAGGTCTATCAGGTATCCCAAGAGGATCATAGAAGACATTCTAGTCCAAGTCAAGGATTTAGTATTCCCTGCTGATTTCTATGTTTTAGATATGTCGAATCAACTTGCAAATGAAAGCACTTTGATTTTGGGAAGACCTTTCCTGTAAACTTCTAAGACTATCATAAGCATGAAACACAGCTATATAACAATGGAAGTAGAAGACCATGTTGTAACTTTTAATATGAATGAAGCCATGCGTTATCCCTTTGACAATTCCACATTCATGGGTTTAAATGTTATTGATTTAGTTGTTGAGCAAGCTAGGGATGAGCATGATTGCATATGCATGATAGTTATGACATGAGTTCACCTAAATTGATTGATTCATCTACTGCATCATCACATGAATCCTATAAGCTTGATTCATCTTTGAGTGCATATGATGAATATTTTAATTCTCTCTCTTCTGCTTATTCATTTTCTAGTTCTTGTGGAGATGAAGCACCATGCATTAATTCCCTAAAAATTTATAGCATGCTTTCCATTTCTCAAGACCTTTCCTTCCCATCAAGTTTTGACTCCATTTATGTGTTTACAACTGATGTTGGCCTTGAAAGGGGTTTGTTAGCTAATAATGCAGGTATTCAAGATGTGGCCGGTGCTGAGAGTGGAGCAAAATCTGAGGAAATGAGCCTCTGTGACATGAGGTCGTGACGTGAGTTTTTTAAAGTCATGACTTCCTACCAAGCCTGTAAAGAAGGTGGCCTCTGTCAAGTTAAGTCGCGACCTGATAGTTCTCAAGTCACAACTTCAGCCCAAGCATTCCAAAAGGGTAGCTTCAATGATGTGAGGTCACGACCTGGATATATGAGGTTGCGACCTGATTTACCTGTTTCACCTATTGAACTTCAAACTTTAAATGCTCCACCTCATGTCTTGACAACTTTGGTTAAAGGGCCAACACTTTCTGATTTAATTGCTACTCATACACATTCTAAAATTATACCCCATACCTTACAATTTTTGAATGATCTAATCTCTAATAATGATGTAGGTATGGAGGTGGACCAACCTAAGTTTGTTGCTTTTATAGACCAATTCGAGCTTGGTGCAACATCATTTAGGACTGAAGCAAGCATAGTCAATCCAAGTGAAGCTAGCGAGTGCATTTCAAAAAGGTCTACAAAGGGGAGTTTCTCTAACTCTGTTGATTTTCCTACTCTAATTCCCTCTATTGTTCAACCCCCGACTTTGGAACTAAAAGATTTACCTCCCAACCTGAAGTATGCTTATCTTGAGCCTAAGAATAAATTGCCTGTCATTATTTCTAGTTCTTTAACTAAGCATAAAGAGACTAGTTTAATGAGAGTTCTTAGGAGAAATAGGGAGGCATTGGGTTGGCAATTAGCTGACATTAAGGGAGTTGACTCTACTATTTGTACCCATAGGATTTCACTAACTGAAGATTCCAAGCCAATTAAACAAAGCCAAAGGAGGTTAAATCATCTAATTTCTGATGTAGTTAGGAAAGAAGTAGACAAACTTCTAAGAGCTGGAATCATATACGCTATTTCTCATAGCAAGTGGGTGTCACCGGTACAAGTCATACCCAAAAATAGTGGGATCACAGTAGTTAAAAATGAAAACAATGAACTCATCCCAAGTAGGGTGCAAAACTCATGGAGAGAGTTTGTATTGATTATAGGAAGCTTAATGATTCCACTAGGAAAGACTATTTTCCCTTACCCTTTATTGATCAAATGCTTCAACGGTTAGTGGGGAAGAGTCATTACTATTTTCTAAATGGGTACTCTGGATATTTCCAAATTCCTATAGACTCTAGAGACCAAGAGAAGACCACCTTCACTTGTCCCTTTGGAACTTATGCTTACAAAAGAATGCCTTTTGGTCTTTGCAACGCTCCTGGCACATTCCAACGCTATATGCTATCCATTTTTACTGAATTTATTGAAAAATGCATGGATGTGTTCATGGATGATTTTACTGTTTATGGAAATTCTTTTGAAGACTACTTGGAAAGTCTTGACCAAATTCTAGCACGGTGCATTGAGAAAAAGCTGGTTTTGAATTATGAAAAATGTCATTTCATGGTTAATCAAGGCATTGTGCTAGATCATTTAATCTCTGAAAAAGGAATTGAGGTAGATAAAGCCAAGGTAGAGGTGATATCTTCTTTGCCCTACCCAACCAACTTGAAAGAGTTGAGGTCCTTCCTAGGTCATATGGGGTTCTATAGAAGGTTCATCAAGGATTTTAGTAAAATTGCTTTACCCCTTTCCAAACTGCTACAAAAAGATATTGAGTTTCAATTTGACCATGCATGTGAGCTTGCTTTTAATGAATTGAGGCCTCCTATTTTGACCTCTCCCAACTGGGATTTGCCTTTCGAGATTTCTTGTGATGCTTCAAACTTGAGTGTGGGGGCAATGTTGGGTCAAAGGCAAAATTCTGTTTCTAGAGTGATTACTTATACCTCTAAAACTCTGGATGCAGCTCAGAAAAACTATACCACTACTGAGAAGGAATTGTTTACAATTGTCTTTGCACTTGATAAGTTTAGACCATACCTAATAAATTCCAAAGTGGCTGTGTTTACAGATCACGCAGCAGTGAAATGCCTCTTCCACAAACCTCAATCAAAGCCGAGGCTTTTGAGGTGGATGTTATTGCTTTAAGAATTTGATGTGGAAGTAAAAGACAGAGCTGGAAATGTCAACCATGTAGCAGACCACCTGAGCAGACTACCTTTAGAAACTAAGGGAGTACTCGATTCTGATATTATCTATGATTCATTCCCTAACCAATCTCTATGTGCATTGTCTGTTTCTCAACCATGGTTTGCTCACTTAGTTAACTATATTGCTACTAGTCTAATCCCTTCTCACTTGACCACCTTTCAGGTTCAAAAGCTTAGGAGCGAAGCTTCCTATTATATATGGGATCCACCGCACTTATAAGTTATGTTCTGATCAAGTGATTAGACGGTGTATCCCGGAAGTAGAGGCTTGAGCCATTCTGGAGGCTTGCCATAATACCTTATGTGGTGGGCACTTTAGTGCTAGAAAAATAGCTAGGAAGGTTTTAGATGCAGGATTTTACTGGCCCACCTTATTCAAAGACGCATTCACTTTTTGTAAGGCATGCGATAAAAGTCAACGGTTTGGGGGGGGTTAGTAGAAGGAACGAAATGCCACAACAACCTATCTTGTTCTGTGAGATCTTTGACACTTGAGGAATAGACTTTATGGGTTCTTTTCCGCCTTCTCATGGTTATACCTACATTCTTCTAGCTGTAGATTACCTCTCAAAGTGGGTAGAAGCCATCCCCACAAGCAAAGACGATGCACCTACGATTTCCAAATTTCTGAAGTCCACCATCTTTAGTAGATTTGGCATACCTAAAGTGCTAATCAGTGATCAGGGAACCCACTTCTACAACAAGTTACTCAATAACTTGTTGGCAAAGTATGGGGTTTCCCACAGAGTGTCCACCCCTTATCATCCTCAAATCAATGGTTTGGCTGCAGTATCAAATCGAGAGATCAAATGCATCTTGGAACGGATTGTCAAGCCCTCTAATAGAGACTGGAGCTTACGACTAGATGATGCACTGTGGGCCTACCACACTGCCCAGAAGACCCCAATCGGTATGTCTCCATGTCAGATCATCTATGATAAGGCCTATCACATTTCAATAGAGTGGAGCATCGATCATACTAGGCGGTAAAGAGCTGCAATGTCGATTTATAGGAAGCTGGCATAAACTGACTCCTTCAAATTCAAGAACTTAAAGAAATACGGTTAGACGCCTACAACAGCTCAGACATCTACAAGTAGAAAACCAAGCTTGTCCATGATGCCAACATCTTAAGAAAGAAGTTCAAGGAGGGTAACAAGGTGTTGAGGTATCAAGCTCGATTCAAATTCAAGAAGGGTAAGTTCAAGATGAGCTGGGATGGACCCTACATTGTGACGAAAGTGCATAACTTCGGGATGATAGAGCTCAAGGAGGAGGCCACAGGAAAAAAGTTTTAGTGCAACGGACATCTCCTCAAGCTCTACGAAGAGCCCACACCACCTTCTTAAGGCCAGGTCATCCCTTTCCTTTACTTTTACTATTCACATGAACTTACTTGTGCTTAAATTACCTTGTTGTGACTTTTGGAAACTGTGAAAGGGATGCCCTCAGTAGAAGTAGTTTTAAATTATGTTGTTTGTTTGTTTTTAATAATCTCCCTAGCCTTGAGTTTGATATGATTGTATTTGTGCTTCTATTTTGTCACCACCACGCACTTCTTTGCACTCTTGAGTTTACCCACCCTTGCGCTTAGCTCTTTTCCTCTCTCTAGAAGGGTGACATCTTGTGCTTCAGTCTTGAACTGAACTTCACAACTTCTACCTTTGTTGTTTTGTGTTTTGGCTTTCTACTTTGGTGTGACTATGTACCGCAATATGGACATTGCTTTGAGTGTGTGGGGGAGGGAGTTCTTAAAAGTGGTTTTGTGTTTTGGTTGTTGGGTTTTGTGGTCTAGGAGTTTTGTTTTGAATTGTTAAGAATTTGATGATGGATTACTGAGTTAGGTTGTTATGGTAGCATTTTGGTAAGTGATTTTGGTTTAGGGACTTAGATTTGAAGTTTTTCAGGGTCTAGAGTGTCAGAGCCCCTTTGTGTACTCAGGTCATGACTCTAATGTTTTCAGGTCACGACCTAGGGGTTAGTCTAAATTTAGGAGCTCTCTGTGTGTTTAAGTCGGGACTTCAATGTATATGGTCGCGACTTAGGGAAGAAACTGGGTAAAGGCTCTCTGTGAGTTTAAGTTGCGACCTCACTATTTTCAGGTTGCGACATGGAGTCTTCTGAAACCCTAAACCCCCTGGCTCCTGAAGTCACGACCTCGTATACCTTATGTCGTGACCTGACATGAAAAGTCAGGATTTTTCTGCAAGTTCACCTCTTTACTATTACTTATTTCCACCCTAATTACCATGTTGCCCCTTGAACCTGCCCCTATTCAAGCTATATTCACTGCAAGGACCTAAAACCCTAGCCCTCCCTTTGTAAAACTACACTTAACCCTCCTTTCAGTTTTTCATTCCTTCTCACGTTCATTTCATTCTCCTTCTAGTTGTGACCCTCCAGCCTTCTAGTTTGTCTCTGAAGTCGTGACCCTTCAATCACAGATTCTTCAACAGCTGCTTCTTTTCAAATTCCTTCCAAAGTCGCAACTGTTCAACTCCTTTTTAGCAGTTGCTTCCTCTACAACCATTCAATTGCTTCAGTTCTTCGGTCTCTGTTGATTTCTGAGTGCCTTCACTCTAAGATTCCCCTCCTGCAGTGCAAAATCAAGCCTCTTCTCTACCCTTGAGTCTAGTTCTTCCATCTTTCCACTCTCTCAAGGTCTATTTAATCTTCCCTCTTCATTTTCAGTTTTTCTCTTCTTTCTAGTTTAGTATTTTGCCTTTTGTCTTAGGGGTAGTTAGTATTGTTTTGTTAGGGCTTTGATTTTGGTTGAGTGGAGTATTGCTGGATGTTGAAAATATTGTTTAACTAATTTTCGGATTGCTTGGGACTGTATTTTCTAAAAAAAAGATTTGGTTTTTAAGCAAACTGGTTCGTGCTGCGTTTTCTAAAATTTCTGGGTTCAGGTCACGATCTTACTATATTCAGGTTGCGACTTGAGTTCACAGAGGACGTTTTAAACCTTTGATTCACTCCTGCTGTTTCCATACTGCATTTTCTCAATGGATTTTGACTTTACATATTAAGGATTTGAAAGAAATAGATTCTGGGCAATGGAAAATTATGAATACTTGGGTTTTCTCATGATTTCCCTAATGGTTTTAAAATGCAAATGTCCCAGTTCAAAATGTTCAACTGTTTTGCTTAAGTGAGTTTGGCAATGGGTAAATGTAGGCCTAGTGTGGGGGAGTGCTTAGTTTCTGGGCTTAGTGTAGTTTTTAGTTTCTTTTCCTAGGTTTGTTTGTTTTGTGTGTTTACTTTGGTTGCTTGTTGGTTGTTTGCTTTGCGCCCAAATGCCTCGCACTAAAAACCCTGAGTCTTCAGGCTCGAAGAAGAAGCTTCGCCCTTGTGAAGAGACCAGACTTTCAAGGAAAGAAGCGGCGGATTTATTTGCCAACAGAGGGGTGGTTCAAGAGCGATATTTTCCACAAACGCAGTAGTACCATTTTTATAAGCTTGCCAAACAAAGGGGCCTTGAGGAACTTATGAAGAAGAGGAACAAGGCCAATTTGACATTGGTGAGAGAATTCTACACTTGCTCTGCTATGGACGGACATAGGGGGATCACTTTTAGAGGTAGTGAATGTTTCTTAACTCGAGAGGTTGTTGAGAAGTTCTACAATTTGCCCGATATCCCTGTTTGCGAATACCAATGATGGAAGATCAGACTTACTAAAGTTCCCTGGGCAGAGGTCTTCCAAACCATTGGGACAGGGGAAGTTGGGTAGACCATAAAGGAAAGTGGGCGGAAAGTCTTCGAGCACAAGCACATGAATGATGAAGCCAGGATTTAGCTGAACTTCATGGTTTATAATGTAATGCCATCAGCCCATATTTCTGATGTTTCTGAAGAGGGTACACTCCTTCTACATCTCCTGATGACCTTATAGCCAGTTGACATTCCTATTATTGCCCTGGACCAGATTGATCGCTGTATCAACAACGTCCAAACTCTTATGGTGTTTCAGCACTTGATTATCGATCTGTGTGCAGCACATGACATATAAGCGTGCAAGTCTGACACTCTCTTGGGACAGTGCTATGCCACCTCCAAAACCAACAGAGAGAGGAAGAGAGGAAAAAGGGTGATTGGGGAAGGTCCAGAAGAGGAGGCAGCTGAGGGTGGCTCTAGTCTCAACCTCGCCTCCTTCAATGATCAAATTACCGAACTCAGTCATCAAGTGACAAACCTAAGTGAGAAGTTTTGTAACACCTTAAGTTTATACCAAATAACTTACCTTGCGGAAGCATTTGGAATCACTTTTGAAGACTACAAGTTATGAAAAATCAAGTTTGAAAATTTTCTTTTATGGATTACTATTCATTGTAACCCAAAAATGTAGCAGACTTCAAAAATTCATAACTAATTGTAAAAAAATTGAAATCAAGTGATTCTAAGTTCTATGGAAAGCTCTTTAGATAAAATTTTGAGAGAAAATAGTTTCTAGACTGATTGCCTTAAAATTCAAGCTTAGTTTTTTCTTGAAAAAGTTATTGTTCATATGGTCATTTTTTCATTTTCCACTTATTTTAGCCCAACTTTGGAAGGGCATAACTTCTTGTGTGGTTAGAAGATTTAGGTGAACCAACTCTCATCTTAAAGAGAAAAATCCCATCTATCTGCTCACCAAATCTCATGGCCATACTCACTCGATTGCTTAATTTGACTTTAGTCAAAGTTTAGGTCCATAATGTTGACTTTTATCCCCCTTGGAAGGATAAATTGTCTTACTTGACCAATTACTTGCACACTAATTCTCCTACCATATAATCATGCATATTGGACAACACTAACATGCTTTCACATATGAACACATAAGCTAGCATACATCCATAACTTAAAACCTTAAAGCATACTCTTAATTACATTCATCCAACATAAGGTTTTTCTTCATTCTTCTTCTTCTTCTTGAGGCAAACTTAACTCTCCACTATAGCTACTTCTTTTCCTTTGCTCTTGGAGGTTGAAGGCCCTAGGGTTTGTTAAGTATGGGGGTAAGATTCTTAGGGAATCTTAGTAGAGCATTGCATACATTCCTATGGTTACACATCACAATGTAATTCAAGCTACATGCATACATACATACTTGAGTATTATGTACTTGCCATGGAAAAATATAACATCATAACATATCATCTCAACCTTGCATAAACCAAGGTATACATGCATGGTGGCATCATGGCATAACATCATAACACATAGCAATGAACATACAATGTATAGTAACTCTAACAAGCAATGGAATGCAAAAGCTACTTTGTTGGCTTTTCTTCCTCCTGAACTCTTTTCTCTTGACTAGATCTTTGCCCCTTTGTTGTGTATAGCCTATTAGGCAACCAATGACACAACATTAAGTATTACTTCAACTCCATAACTTAACATAACCCCTTAAACCCCTTTTTTCTTGACTTTTAAGGTTTATTTTTCTAGCTTTGATTCTTGAACTTTCTTGGGCCCTTCCTACATAATTTTCCATTTAGAATCCATTTATCATATTAATTTTATGAAAATCCAATCCTTTCCCATTGAACTTGACTTGGCCGAACCATACATATAATTATAGGGAAAAGGATTCTCAACAAAACTAACATGTAATCACTTAATCCTTAACCTTTAACTATGCTTAATCTTAACCATACTTCATCTAAACCATTCCTTATCATTTTGCTAAAATTTGGGCAGCACTTCCCCTTAGGAAAATGACTTCCATCATCATTAAAATAGCACAAAACCCACATATCATTATTATACTTGAAATAGGAGAGTTGTAGAAGCTTACCTTGCTTCCAAATGACTTTCTCTCACTAGAAATCTTCTCTTTCTCTCTCTAAATGAAAATTTGCAAGAGGTTTCCTGCTTAAAAGGCTTCACACAAAATGAACATGTGGGAGGGGGTATTTATAGGCTTCCTTTTTCATTAATTCCACATTTGCCCTTCTTGCATAAGACTTAATCTTAGCCCTCCAATTTTTACCTTAAACATGTACAAATCTTAGGCTATGTGGCTTAATATGTTGACACTTGGATGGTGAGTCATTAGGGCTTATGTCATCTTTCTTATCCATTAAGATTAATTAGACTTTAATCAAGGTTAACTCTCTTAATTCCTTGATTAACTTGGCTAATTACCCTTCTAGAAACTTTTGACTATTCAAAGATAGATGGTTAAATCCTAGCCATCCAATGAACCATGTTTGCCGCATGTCACAATCCTATGGAAGATGACTTAACCATAATCATTTTACTTATCCCTAATTAAATTTTAATCTAACTTGATTTAGTATTTTCTTTTCCTTTCTCTTTTTATTTTCTTTTTCCCTTTCTTGGTCAATTTGGGCGTGACATGTGTCCTTGACATTCTGTCAGAAATTTTATCACCTCAATTATCCTGACAGTCTACTGAATCGTAATATAATATTGGTTTATTTTATCTGATAGCCGAAAAATTCTAGTATCTCAAAATTCTTATATCAAATCACCATTAATTATATCTCAGTAAAGGGAACTTCCTTGATTACTTTCATAATTTTTCTCCCCATATAACTCTTTAAATTGCCGTTTCCGTAAAAACAGACAATCTATCGATATTAATTTAGCTTTAAATTCAATTAAAGCTAACCTCCTCATCATTTAGGGTTGGAAATAATTTTATAAATCTTCATAATTCCTAAATGAATTTTTGTTAATTTTTCATAATTTTCTGAGATCTCTAGGTATTTTTAATAATTGATATTGGCCAATAAAAGGCACATATATGGCGCCACCTTAGAGGAGCAGAGGAAAAAAAATAGTCAACACTATTGACCAATTAGTCAACCTTATTGAGTCACATAGTAGAAATTTTGCTCTACCGGGTAGATAGAAAACTGTCTAACAGTTACCCGTATTGCATTCTAATTTTTCTATTGCCCATAAAATATCTTCTGGTAACTCATATGATGACTCATCACCCTCATAAATGAAGCACATGGGAAAGAAGAAGAGAATTCAAGTTGAACTTGTCTTTCTCAAAATATCTAAGATATTTTTCTAACTTTGTCTCCTAATTAAGGGACATTAATTATTTAATATTTGACTGGAGTATTTTATCCAATCCTGAACTCCAAAAATTCATCTATTTGTGCCATAAAATTCATTTAATTCTGTATAAAATCTATGAATTTTCTCAGATCATAACTCATACCATAAGTATTTCTTTTTAAATTTCCCATAACAAACCCATAAACTGCAGTTTTGGCCTTAAAAAAAATATTAAAGCCATTCTGCTAATCTTCTAGGATTGAGACTAACTTTATAAATTCTATAGTCTCTTAGATCATACATCCCCATATTACCATAGTTTTCTGAGGTTTTCTTATGACTCAAACAATTAAATCTACCTCTACATCTCAAACTGAGCCATAAAGTTGTAAATTCCTTTTAAGTCAACTCAAGGGCATTTTCATCATTTCTCCTCATATACAGGCCTTAAAATGTTATTTTCCATTTTTGGAATTTTCTAGAATTTTTTGGGTATTACTTCTATTTTTACCCATTCCTAACCTGAAACTTTCCAAAATTACGGTTTGTCTTTGGTTAAGTAAACCTCATAAATCACCCTATTATGATTCTATCATAACCTTTGGTCTGAACTAACCTCTTTTCTCATTTTTGGGTCTAGAGACTTCACTGGAGCCTCTAACTTTCTTTACATTTTAGTCCCTTGAACTTTCTCTATTTACAGTTTAATCCCTGAAACCCTTCAACATTCCTTTTACATTTCTGGGACTCCTACTCATAGGGATTTAGTAGCCTACCTATTTTAGGCTAATTCGTGTATTCTTAGGCCCAAAACTTGGGGTGTGACAAGTTTGATGCATACAAAGCTATCTCCATGTCTCACGAATTTAGAAGGCAGAGGTTTTTGGATCCCTTGATGTTGGAGATGGCCAGGGCTCTTAAGGTCAATTTCCCCACGAGTATAAGCGGGCTTTTCAGGAGAACACCATTCCTGCCATCAGTTATTTTAGTGAGGGTCCGGGGTAATCATCTGGTACTGGTGCTAGTGCTGCTACTAATGATGCTGAGATGGGAGAAGGAGATGTCCAAGCAGGAGGGGATACTGGCGAAGAAGAGAGAGGAGGAGCAGAAGACTGAGAATAGTCTTTGCTTTCTTTTTAGTTTTCCTTTAGTCTTTGTTTTTCCTTGATGTCTGTAACTGAAGGCTTAACTTTTTTTTTTTTGTATTTTAGTTTTTCTACAATGACTGTTTTGTCTTTCCTCTTCTTTTGTGGTTGCTGCTGTTCTTTTCCCTTTTCTTTTAACAGTGTGGACACTGTCAAGTCTAAGTGTGGGGGAGGAATTCATTTCGCTTTGTTGCATCATTTCTATGGTTTTTTTTTTTTGAAAATCCAATCTTTCATCATCATTATTTGGCTTTGAATTGATTGTAGATGTTGAATTGCTGTGAATTGGATCATTTGATGCTTGCTGAAAGGGTTTTTAGTTGTTAATTGTGGCCATAGTTTGAATTTTTTTTGTAGGTAGCTTCTGTGACTTCAGGTCATGACCTCGCTGATTCAAGTCGTGACTTGAAGAGTGACTTTGGCGAGGGAAGGCTCTCTGTGATCCCAGGTTGCGACCTGTGTGATTTCGGGTCATGACCTCATTCCCCTTTCCTGACTTCGTGCCTTTGTGTGCACAGGTCGCAACCTCATTGTATTCAGGTCGTGACCTAGACTCTTTTTTTTAGCACCGTTACCCTTCTCTTTGCTTGTTGGCATTGCTGTGTAGGAGGAACCTTTTTAAGCTACCTTTGCATCTTTTTCAAGCAAACATTTGCCTTTTTCATATGCCCTCATTGCATCAAATAGTGTTTCTTGAAACTATGCCATCCTTGGATTTTTAAGCATATTGGATTTTGAAAAGGATTTTTTTTCTAAAGAATTTATAGTCACTTTTGGGATTCAAGTATGTTTTCAAGTGATTATCGTGATCTTTTTAATCCTTATCTCATGGGTTGCTTTTGTGATAAGTGTCTTAATGCCTTGTGACTAGTGCATATTGATTGAAACTTCTTGTATGAGCAATTGAGATGTGAAACCCTTATTAGAAGGATATTCTTGAGCCTTGATTCCTATATTGAGCGATTATTCATGTGGTTTACATTCTCTAGAACTTGTTTTAGCTCTTGGTCAAAATTACGTGTGCATTTATGATTTTGAATATGATAGAGGCATTCTTTTCTACACCTTTCTACCTAAACACAACCCACAACCATTTATCCGTTGCTTGACCATTTTGAGCCTGCACTTCCTTCATTTTGTCTACCACTTTGAGTGTTTTGAACAACGATGTTAATTGAGTTGAACCCGTCTCAGAAATTATGATTTCCTGGTCTTTATTGGTCTTAATTGGGAATTTTCCTAATATTTCAGTTTAAAAAAACAAAAAAAAAAGAACAAAAAACAAAAAACAAACAATAAAAGCACAAGAGTACAGAAATACTCCTTATATAAACATAAGCTATCACAGCAAAATGAAGTTGAATAAAGTATTCCCTTGGTGATAGAAGGTTGGATCTGAACTTCCTGACTAGAAATAGATGTTATTCAACTCACATTTCTTTAATTTTAACTCACAATTTCTTTTTTTTTCTATTCCATTTAGCCTTCCTATCACTATAACCCCAAAAGTCCTCTTGATTCTTTACATGGATGCTGAATAGTAGTGGAGATTTTAGGGTCATTGCAAGCTTATGGTAGAATGTTTGCTACTTGGATAGTTGAGAGAAAAGAACCCCAATGAGGAGAGATGAGCAATTCAAACACTTATACCTTGTGAGCAAATCTCTATTGTTCATGCATTTTGAGTCAATTGCACCTTGTACCTAATTCCTTGGCATTGTTCATTTATCATTTTTTGTATTCCTAAAAGAGGTGATCGATTAGCTCTTGAGATCACTTTTGAACATGCTAGTCTCTTTAATTATAGCTGTACTTTCTTTAGAATGATTCAAATCTTTGTCCAGGAGTACAAAGGTTCAAGTGTGGGGGAGTGATAGAACCCAATCTTTATATGGTTTCTCAAGTGTTTTCTAATGTTTTGCAACAATTTTACCCCTATTATATGTGCATTTATATCCATTTGATTACATTGAGTCATGCATTGCATTTTGCTATTTAAGGGGTAAAAAGGGTTATTTTTCTCTTCTAAATTTTAATTGCCTTGATCTGCAATCAGTTGGTCTTTACAAAGCTCTTTGTTGTGATTTTCAGGCAATTGGAGAAGGACCAAGAGTCATAATAGAGCATGGATGGAGCCAAAAGTTACAAGGACCAAAACACAAAAGTTGGGAGTGTTCTACCTCCCCAGGTCGCGACATGGACTACTTAGCTCGCGACCTGGATGCCCTTTCAATGAAACTACGCATTTTGGACCTGAGTCAAGATGAGAGCTTTCTGTCTTCCTAGGTCGCAACATGGAACCTCTCAGGTCACGACCTAACCCCCCTGAGTCGCGACCTTACATTCCTGAGGTCGCGACTTGAGTGCATTAAGTAAAGCTCTGCATTTTAGAATAGGTTTTTGAGCTTTTATACCTACGGAGGGCAGCTACCATGAAAGAGGACTCTTCCATTCTGTAGATTTGCACAAGGTTGAGCCACCATCATCTCCTCTCAAGTCTCCATTGATCCTACACCCAAAACTTCCATTTTTCTTCATCTCTTCATCATTTTCTGTATTTTTAAACCGATCAAACCACTCCAACACCCTTCTTCTCCATTTTTCCAACCTTATTTTTAGCTTTAACTATGGTTATTCATTCTTGGAGCGATTGTAATTCGTTTGAAGGCATGAGAGGCTAAACCTTAGCCTCTTGGTAATGGAAGCAAAGCTTGAGCTCAAGGACTTAATCGAGGAGTTTTCTTTCTATAGTCTAAACCTTTGTTTAATGTTGTGTTGAATTTTTCTAGATTTAGGAACTTTCTATACTTGTATCAAACTTGATTTATAATTGTAAATCTTGTGGTTAGACTATTCTATTGTATTTGGATTGGATGATGTTAATGTTGATTAATCTATTTAATATTTCAATTTGAATCCTGTGTTCAGTTTGATTATCAGTGATAATTGTTGATTAATCTATGTGCTTGGTATTCTGTGGTTGTCGATTGACATTCAGAGGGCATCTGTATCATTCATTCATTTACACTCTAAGTGGTTTCCAGCAGTGTCTTAAGAGGTGTTAATTAAACTTTGATTAAAGTGAGTTTTCATTAATTAAGATATTTGGACTCAAGTGATTACTTGGGGTTTTCTTCAGACTTAGAGGTTTTCCAAACTCCCAATCATTCTAAAGAGCAGTGATAGCTGAGCTTTCATCATCAAGAGACTGTTTAACCATAATTCTCTTTTAATCCAAAACATTTCGTCATTCATTCAAAATACCAAAAATAGTTAATTTTCTACACTTTGTATTTGTTGCACCACTTTTAAAACAACTAAAATCCCCTTTTTACATTGGTTTTGAAACCCAATTTAGGCTAGGATTTCCAATAACAAGCTCTTCAAGAAGAACGACTGGTTGCATCCTATACTGCTTTTATCTGGTGCAACTCTCTTTCTTGACGATCTGGAAGGCGGGAATCCGGCACATCGATCAGTCATACTATGAAAGAATCCAATATTCTTTTCACCATCCATATACCAGTTACACCGAGAGCGCTGTAGCCACATGATCTCCTCTTGCACAAGCGTTTTTTCCATGTCCTTCCATAGTCTATCTCTTTCGTCTTCTAGGTGAGCAACGTCACGACCCACAGCTACTTTCCTATTGATCCCCTCCATATGCCTTAGTAGTAACCTTTTTCTTCTATTAACATCACCAAGCACTTCCTTATTCCACATCTGCATATTTGTACAGAAAGCTGAAACATTCTCGTCTTAGGATCTCGAAGGGACCCAGCAACTTTTAACGAACCATTAAAACTCTCATACGTCAACCAAGAGGTAAAGAAGCGAAAAGGTTCTCATTTGATTTTATTTCTTGAGTACCTTTCAGCTTTACTAGCAATGCTGTGTGATCAGATTTGAGGCAAGGTAGATGAGTAACTGAAGCTGGGGGGAAGCTTTCAAACCTATCTAGCGTTAACCACCACCCTATCCAATCTACTACGATTGCGACCTCTATTCCAAGTGAACCTCGAGCCTAAGAAGTCGAGGTTCATCAGATTAGATCTTGAGACCCACCTTAGAAATGATTGATTTGCTGGAGTACAGTACTTACCTACCGACACCCTTTCCTCATCTTGTAAAGTCGCGTTAAAGTCTCCACAGACACCCATCTCTACAGGCTACCCTCAGCTATAATCGAAAGATGATCCCACAATATGCATCTTTTACTAAGGTCTGGACTACCATATATAATTGATAACCTCCACTCTTATGGAGTCCCCTCATTGACTACTCCATGCAGGATTTGATCGTGTTTGACCTACACTGTGAATTTAAACTCGTGCTTCCAAAAACACCATATCCGTCCACTAAAATTATCTGCCTCCACCACTTCAACCTCGTCAAATCCCATTCATTTGGCTAAACGATGAGCCTTCTCCCCTTTCTATCTTGGTTCAAGTAGAGCAAGAAAGTAGATATCATAATGTCGATACACTTTGATCATAAGATGCACAAAACCTTTTCTTCTCATACCTCTAGCATTCCATATAAACATATTCATAATGACAGGTAATAAATTATGGATAATCTAGAGTAATGATCCCTATTAAAAAAAATAGGCTTTCTATTATTAAGTTTACTAAGTCTAAATAAATATATTTTTGTTCTCATTATTTTTTATTAAAATTTAAATTGCTTAGTTTTATGGCTTTGTTGGAATATTTGAAAGATCTTTTTTATAGGATATATATCTTTAAAAGATTTGTAGAATAACTTATCTCTAATTACACATTTTTCCATATTATAATTGGGAACATTTGTTAAAAATCCCCTTTGATAAATTAATTGGGAAATGGGACTGTAATAAATATAAAGGCGTGGTCCTGTCAAGTAGCAATAATGGTGATAGAAAAAAAGACCACATTATCCTAATGGATCCTTACTTGCATATGACAAAAAAACCTCCGTCCGCCGTGGCGCCTTAGTCCATCCGCCGCGGCGCTTTTCACACGAGAGTACCTTGGAAATCCGCCGTGGCGCCTTCCCAAATCAGCCGTGGCGCCTTAGACAGAATGGCGAAAATGCTACTGAAACTTCCTGAAATTCATGCCAAAGCAGGGATCAAAAGTACACACAAATAAAATCATATAAAAACATGTAAAAACACTTGCAAAACCTCATAATTCTTCTCACCAACTCTTATACACAATGGAACCTAATTATGCCCAAAGTATGTAAATATAGATCGCAAAAGTATGTGTTTAGGGCTAGAAATGTATGTAAATAATGAGACTTATCACCGTCCACTAAAATTATCTGCCTCCACCACTTCAACCTCGTCAAATCCCATTTATTTGGCTAAACGATGAGCCTTCTCCCCTTTCTATCTTGGTTCAAGTAGAGCAAGAAAGTAGATATCATAATGTCGATACACTTTGATCATAAGATGCACAAAACCTTTTCTCCTCATACCTCTAGCATTCCTATAAACATATTCATAATGACAGGTAATAAATTATGGATAATCTAGAGTAATGATCCCTATTAAAAAAAACTAGGGCTTTCTATTATTAAGTTTACTAAGTCTAAATAAATATATTTTTGTTCTCATTATTTTTTATTAAAATTTAAATTGCTTAGTTTTATGGCTTTGTTGGAATATTTGAAAGATCTTTTTTATAGGATATATATCTCAAAAGATTTGTAGAATAACTTATCTTCTCTAATTACACATTTTTCCATATTATAATTGGGAACATTTGTTAAAAATCCCCTTTGATAAATTAATGGGGAAATGGGACTGTAATAAATATAAAGGCGTGGTCCTGTCAAGTAGCAATAAGTGTGATAGAAAAAGACCACATTATCCTAATGGATCCTTACTTGCATATGACAAAACCTCACTTGCATATGATAGATGATCATTTGTATATGACTCATTACATATGATAGATACTCACTTGCATATAGGTTTATTGTCACATCCCGTTGAATTTAGCATTGATAGAAGGGATGAAAATTTTGGTTAAGAGCCAATAGGGAAAGAAGATTGGCTAAGAAAACTAGCTATGATGTGAGACCTAAAAAGATTTCAGACTGGCATTTTCAAATTTATTGGTCCAAGGAGCAAAATAGAAAAATTGAGAAAAGTCCTAGAAAATTCTCTAAAAATAAAAAATTGGGGAATTAGAGGTTTTGGAACTTCAATGGAGGCCCTAGAGGTTAAATTGGTGTGAAAATGAATTATTACGAAATTTTTCGAGCACGTAGGTTTTTTAGGGAAACAGTGGAAATTGAAGAAAAATAATTATTTTAAATAGCTAGAGGCCTCAATAATTCTAGAAAAAATATGAATTAATTATCTAAATATTTATTAGAATTTATAAAATTAGTTTCAAGCCTCGGAAGTACGGGAAATATTTTTGGGGATTTATTTCCCATGATTTTACTGATAAAGGCCTAATCAAAGAAAATTCAAAATAAATAGTTAGAGGTGGAGAAACATTCTAAAACTTCATAGATCCTGTCCTTATATTAAAAGGGATTTTTCATGGAGAGAAATGAATCTTTGGAGGTCTAGAAAAATTATAGAATCTTACTAGTGAATAGTAACCAATAAAGTTTCAAAATTGTTTGGAATTGTGATTTGATTTGTGGGCCATCTTTTTGGATCATCCTAAACCATTTGTGGGACCTACATTGGGCCCAAAGAAGGCCCAATTTCATGTAGTTTCTAGAACCTTCCATTAAATGGAAACAAAGCCCAATTTCAATCAAAATATCAGTAGGAAAGTTATGGACTCTGACACTTGTCAAGATCTAAAAATCAGAGGGCTTGATGGTAGCCACATGGCCATTTTTTTGGCCAAATTTCATGCACAAGTAAAGGGAGGAAGTCATATTTTTCTTGTCTATAAATACCCCCCTCAAAATACCCAAAAATAGGTAGAAAATTAGAAAAACAAGGGGAGGTGCTGCCATTTCATTTTCTTGAGCTGAAAACTAGTTTGATAAGTGCTTTTGGACAAAAGTCATTAAGCTTTAGTCAAGGATTCACCAAGGTATGTCTAAGCCTTACTACGTTGAGATTGAAGCTTGTTTGATTAGTTTTTTGAATTGAAATTCCAAGGGGAGATGCTGTAATTTTCATCCAACATGCTTATGCTTTAGGGATGGATAGAAACCTTAAATATGATGTGGAATAAGTATGTTTAAATGGTGTTTGGATTGACTTTTGGAAGAAAACCAAGTTAGGGTCCTTCATGCTTCAACTCAACTATCACTTGTTCTTGGGGTAGGAGCTTGTTTTGATGATTCCAATGAGTTCAAAAGGTGTTTTTATGTAGAAAAAAACACTAAAGGACGTGTTTGAAATCATTGGAATCAAAAATTAAATGTTTGGAACATAATACCCCTTATTCGGCCAAGCTTAAATGAAAGGGAAGGAGTGTGATTTTTATAAATATAATTGGATATTTGGATTCTACACGAAAAATTGTGTAGGAATGGACCAAGAGATTGATAAAAATAAAGAGGAAATAATTATGTCAAAAATCAAGGAAAAAGAGGTTTAATTAAGCTTAATGTCAAGCATTGGTGTTTATGCTTGAATTATTAGAATGTGTTTATGCTTGAATTAATAGGTTTTGTGGAGGAAATTCAAGGAGGGCATAATTCCCTTGAGGAGGCCGATTGCATCAAGGATTAAGAGGTAGCATTGAATTATAATTTGATTGTTTATCTTACTTGTTTAATATGATTATATTGATAGCTTGAATTGAGGAAATATGTGGATAATGATTGACCTTGTGACATTTGATTATGCTTTGGCCAAATATACAAAAAATGTTAATGTGGAAGTGTTGATGTTCCTCTTGTAGTATGATGCAAAATATGATTTTATGTGACTTGAGAATGTCTTGAAGTTTTATATACATGTCACATTATACATGCTTGATTTGCATGATGATTGTAATTCATTACTACTGAGATTTCATTAAAATCCCACTCCTCTCAATGTATAAACAATAATAGGAATCTCAAGTGGTGTTACTAAGGCAAAGGAGAAAGGAAAGGGATTCACTTGGAGGATGAGGGAGTTTATGGTTATTGAAATAATATTGTGTAATTATGTGTTGTTATGTATTGATGTAAACTATGTTGAATTATTATGTCAATGATTAAAGATAAGTACATGTGAGTAATTGACCAGAGAATTATATGTAAGTACATGTCATATGGTCGAGAAAAGCTAGATGAAAGGAAAAGAAAAAGAAAAGGCAAGAATGGTATAAAGAAAGGATAAAAGTTGACTTTTGGGAGCAAAGTTTGACCCATTTGATTTTGAGTAATTGGAAAAATCTAGATCTACAATTTGACATGCTTATAGATCTCATTTTTCTTTAAAACAAGTAATAATTCATTGAATTTGGAGTCTTGTACAGAAAGTTATGCCCTTCCAAAGTTGGGCATAAATCCTAAAAAATTGAAAAATGACCAAATGAACAGTACCACTTTGAACGAAATCTGGGATTGATGCATGAGATTTGGATACCAATGATTATTTTTTCTTTAAATAGCATTCAAGAGCTTTCTATAGAACTTAGAACCACTTTGTTTTTTATTTTTCTACAATTAGCTATAAATTTTCAAATTTGGCCAAACTACTGCTGAATAGTGAATAGTAACTCGGAACCTAAGTTGAAATTTTGAAATTTTCTCATACTTAAGGCTTATATGATGGTTCTGAATGGTTCCAATTGTTATATAATGGGATAATAAGGAGGTGTGACATTATTGTGTAATACAGACGCTTAATGCATATAAAATATGTTCACTTGCATATAATAGATGCTTATTGGCATATGGTAGATCCTTACTTGCATATGAGTCTATTGCATAATACAGATACTTATTTGTATATGATAGATATTCACTTGCATATGATAGATGCCCGCTTACATATGATAGACCCCTACTTGCATATGGGTTTATTACGTAATATGGATACTCGTTTACATATGATAGATGCTTATTTGCATTTAATAGATGTTCACTTATATATGACAGATCTCCACTTGCATATAGGTTCTTATGGTATTGTATAATACGAATGTTAATTACATATTCAAGTAAGCATTGTCATGTGGTATTAGCATTCATATTAAGTAATAGCATCCAATAAGGACTCATGCAAAAAAAAGATCCGTCATATACAAATAAACATCCCTATTACATAATAAACCCATATGCAAGTAAGCATCTGTTATGTGCAATTAGCATTTGTATTATATGAAATAAACATATATGCAAGTAGGCATCCATCATATGCAATGAGTCTCCATTATATGTAATTAATTATATGTAAGTAAGGATTTATGATATGCAAGAGAGAATTCATCATGTACAATTGGCATCTATCACAACAATATGGTTTTTTTTCCCTATCATACTTATTGACACCTAAAAGATGAAACATCCTCCTTAAACCCTCTTTAGTATGTATTTAGAAGCGTTACAGTTCAAGCAGATCACAAAACAAGCCCGTAGATTGAAAATTTAAAAGTTAATTCTCATGTTACTATTCACTGTTAACTTCTACATTTTGGTCCAATTTTGAAAAATCATAAATAATTCTAAAAAAATCATATTGAGGTAGTTCAAAATTCTATTTGAGACTCTTTCAGTTCTTTACAAGCAGAAATATAAAATTGGGCTTAATCCTTGCTAATTCATAGAGTTTATTCATGGAAAGTTACTGTTTATTTGGTAAAAACTATACTTTCTAGTTTTTTTGCCCTAAGTTTGATCAGGCATAATTCTTGGCACACATATTCATTTTACGTTATCTACCACTTGTTTTAAAGTTTAGAATGTGTACTTTAGGCATACCAAATTTCACGGGCAGAATCAATTATTTGCCTCACATCCACTCTATCACTATTTTGTGGCTTTAATTGGGGGTAACATATCCTCTTCACTTGAATTAATAAGTCATAATTAATTCTTTCCATGTATAATACCATTCCATTCATGCATTAGCTATTCCCATACAGTATTATAGCTATTTATACATGCCAACATCATTATTATCATCATATACCATCAACAGCAGATCTATAAAATATAATGTGATACAAATTATCACCTTTTGCGGTTGTTTAAGAGTGAGATTTAGGAGAATCTCAATAGCAAACATTACCATTATGCATGCAAGATGAATGCATGTGCATGATGTGCTTACTTAATCTAACTCATGTTTACTTATAACATATTCTCATGCTCAATGTTTCATATTAACATGCATGGCCATGTAAAGCATCAAAGAAATAGAGTATTCATCTTATATAATCATCAAACAACAAAATACACATTAACACACAAGCATACATATCAAGCATACAAGAAAGGTAAGTTCACTGCCTTTTATCCTTAAGCTTTCTTCTTGCTCCTTTTACTTCCCAAGCACTAATATTGCTTGAACAATCTTGTCATCCTCTTTCTTAGTGTCTCATGGCCCTAGATTCACAATACACAATAATATCCATTCTATTAAGACCATGAAAAACCATTAATCATCTTAACTCTCAAGCTTGTTCCTCTTTAAGTTTAAATTTTACTTTCTTAATCTTGATTCCTAAATTCATTCTCTTAGCTGTTTCCCATTCAATTTTTCATGATGAATCCAAATATGAGATTATATTTATCAAATCCAACTCCTTATCCCATTTCTTGCCTTGGCTGAATAATATGCCTTTAAGGTCTAAAATTTTCATTTTCAATTCTAATGCCTCCAAACTTGTTTTCTCACTTTACCCCACACAATTTTTCATTCTAAACTCATTGGAAGCATCAAAATACAATCATAAGACATAGAACTCTGCCTGGATAAAATGTTTTCTCAAGTTACACAATCATGAATTCAACCAATTTCAACATAAAACTACTTGATTCTTGTTTCTTTCAAGCCTTTAAACATTATTTTGACTTCAATTTCATCTTCCCCTACACTTAAAAATTTGTGCAACATACCCCCTAAGGGTTTCAAGCTCCCAAAACCATTAAAACCATAACCAAGCTCAACAATACAAGGGTATCGAAAACAATGTCAAAAATAATGAACATATATTGTTTTAGAGCTTGATCTTGCATGGAGTCATTTGGTCTTTCTCTTCTTATTCCTCTTTCTCTCTCTAAAATTCATTTTACAAGAGTTTCCCCATGGTTTTTATAAGCTTGGATGAAAATGAGGGGAGGGAAGGGCTATATATAGACTTTATGAATAAATCCTAGCCATTGATCTTGGAATTGCAAGATTAAATCTTGGCCATTTATTTTGCCTCTTTGTCTTATGATGACATGTGTCCTCATGATATCATGCTTACATCATCTTTCTTACCTCATGCTTACATCACATCAGGCCATGTGTCCTTAATCTAATTGTATATGTGTCTTACATCTAACCGTATATCTGTCATTCATCCAAATGTAGATGTGTTGCTCATTCAATTGTACACTTGTCTCTTACATGTCCCTTCATCATTATGGCATTAAAATAGGGGGAAAATTAATGGAAAATTCTTGCAAAATATAGCCGGTAGGGATTCCTCCACCTATCTTGTTGTTCTGTACCGAATTAGGTACTTTGTAAGGTCCTAACTTACTCGAGACCACTAGGACATGTTTTGGTACCATTTTCTCATCTCAAAAGTCCATATGGAATTATATAACATGCCTAAAGAGGAAGTATGCTCTTCTCTTGTTCTTCCATTAAAACAATTAATAATATTTATTTCAAAGTAAACTTGACCAAATTCTTTTTACTGGTCCAAGACTCTGAGAATCTGTCTCTGGGTACCAATACTGTTTATTCATCCCAAGGAATTTCTATAATTTTCTTTAAGTCAAAAGTCAACCTCTAGATAGTTTACTTTGACTTTTCCCGGATAGTGTATAAATGGGCTTTAAATTCTGTTCAAGCTAACCTCTTTGCTTTCTAGGAATAAAATTATTTTTAAAACCTAGGATAACTCCTCAAGTAATTTTTTCCCCTATTTTTGCCTAATTATCTGCGGGCTCCCTATATTTCGAATAATTCAATTTCGCTAATATTCAAAATTAGTCAAAACCCTGGAATTCCACAATTCTTTCCAAGGGTATTTTTGTTATTGTTAGCCTCATACGGCCTCTGGACCTCATTATTATTTTTCTGGAATTTTTCTAAAGTGATCAAGCCTACTATCCATCACTAACCCTTTTTGCCTAAAACCTTCTAAATTTACGTTTTAGGTCCCTGCTCGAGCTTAGCCTCAGGAATCCTCTTACTGAGGTTGCTAGCATAACCTTTGACTCTTAATTACCTCAACTCCTTATACTGACCCCTAAAACTTCACATACAAGCCTTAACATGCCATTTCCCATTTTTTTAGAATTTTTTGAGATTTTTGCCCTTTAAAACCCCAAAACTTTGCAAAATTATGATTTTGCCACTAGTTTGGCTTAGTCCCATAATTCACCTCATTGAGGCCTCTAACACAACCTGTGGCCTGCATTCATCTCCATTTCTCATTCCTAGGTCTCAAGACTTCTCAGGAGTCTCTAACTCTCTCTTTTCTCAATCCCAGAAAACTTTCACTTTGCAGTTTGGTCCTTGAGAATTCTTTCTATCTTTTTAGGGAACTTTCAAGCCTCCGCTGCCATAAGGGGTCAGGTAGCCCTCCTATTTTGCTTTAACTCCTGTTGTAATACTTACCAACTTAGGGTTGTTGGACCGGTTGGGTTTAGACTGGTTGGGCTATCCCGACTGCTTCTTGTCCCGGTTGTTGTAACTGTACTATTACTGCTACTGCTGCTACTTTTATTTCTACAGCAGCATCCCGTTCTTGTTCCTAGCCAACTTGCGTGGCCTATATCTCTTGCATAGTCCGCTGTTGTTCCTTTAACCTATTTATTATTGTTTGAATAGGATTAATAGGGGGTCTAGTCGATGCTTCCCCTGTGTGAGCTCCACGTCTTATTCTTACCATCCCAATTAGAACCATTTGGAAACTACTTCTTATGGGCCTCAGCTTAGAAAAATTTTAACTTTAAAATTCATTAAATTTGTGTTACTATTCATGTAACCCTAACCAAGGTCAATTTTTGAAAAATCATAACTAATTCTAGAAAAATCAAGATGAGGTAGTTCTAAGTCCTATTTAAAGTTGTTGATATGATCTTTAAAGAAGAAATACTCACTGTTATCCAGTCTCTATCAATCAAATCCTAGAATTAACGTAAAGTGGTACTATTCAAATAGTAATTTTTCAAATTTTTTAGAATTTATGCTTAACTTTGGATAAGCATAACTTTTGGTACAAAACTTCAAATCACAATTCATATGCCTAACATAAAGTGGCACTATTCATGTAACTCTAACTAAGGCCAAACTTTCAAAATCATAACTTGTTACACCTTACTATAGCATCGTCTTAAGGTTCAGTTAAAACCATTTTAGACCACATTGGATGGTCTTGGGCTCAATTTTATCTCAAAAACAGTGATTTTCGGATTTTCACTGTTTATCAGGTAAAATCTAGTTTTCTGGCCCAACTTCAAAAATTCATAATTCAATCTAGAAAAATCAAAATGGAGTGGTTTAAAATTTTATAAAAAGCTATTTCGCTCTTTCAAGGAAAAATAATCTTGTGAACCAAATCCATTGGAAAAATCATTAGTTCTTTGTGAAAGTTGCCACTGTCCATTAGGCAAAAACCCTTTTTTCCAGATTCTAAACCTTAACTTTCAAAAATCATTAAAAATCATATAGTTGACCATTGTTAATGTGTTAGCTATCAAAATGAATCTCAGAATGTGATCTACAATTATGCCAAATTTTGTGATTAAAAGAGTTTAGAAACTTGATCAAAACATCGCTTAAAGATGGCAGTGTCAATAAGTTTACAGCATTGCCCATCATAATATTTACATAACCTAAAAGTCCATGAATTTTTATGGTATGATACCATAATTTAACCTTCAATCTGCAGCTTTCTCTTGGAGGTTTTAGGTCCTAAAATGTTAGATTGCATTTGGGGAATGAGATTTCATTGAAATCCCAATAGCAAATTAACCTACTATACCATCAACAAGCATCATCATTATGCATAACTACATTAACTACCATTAGTGAACTACCATGCTTATAATTTGGAAAACTCAATCATGCAAAGGCCAAAGCAAGAAAGTGCAAAGAGCAGCCACATCACAATCAAGAAATTTCATCCACATAATAGCAATTAATCATGCAATAATCAATAATGCCACGTTAATATTAGTAGTTAGGTTCAACTTGCTACCTTGCTCCAAAAGCTTGAGCTTTCTTGGTTTCTCTTCTTTTCCTTCGCAAATGTCAAAACCTAGCATGGCGATCCACCAAAAAGGGCAGCAAGAATCATTAACTAAACCAAGTAAAAGCAAGAACACAACTTAAACATAACTATTGTTCCTTAAAGCTTCTACATTTGTTCTTTCATTTTTGAACTTTGTTTTCTATAAACCTTGATTTTTCATGTAGATTCCCAATATATGCTTATATTTAAGAAAATAAATTCCTCCTTTCAGTTTTCTCTTGACTGAACCAAAGGGGTTCTTTAACCAAAAATTACAACTTTGATTTTAATGCTTCCAACACTTGTTCTTTAGGTTTATCCTACATTATTTTTCATTTTGAGCACAATAGAAGCATTAAAACGTTAAAAAACTCATCCTAGGGTCCATTTACTACCTTGGCTGAAATGAACCTCAAGAGAAACAACAAAGAAAACACTTTAAAAACAACCTACAACCCCTTGCAACCACTAGGAACTAGCATGCTTTGAAGTATTCTAGCTAGTTTGACCGACAAAACTTCTTCCCCCACATGATAATTAGTTCGGCCAGCACCTAATAAGGAGAAGAAATAGATACAAAGAAAGAAGAGAAGGCAAGGATCCATTTAGAACCAAGAACTAACCTTGAATCCTTGGTTGAGTGATCAAAGTTGGTAGTTTTTCCCTTGTTTCTCCTCCAAACTCTCTCTTTCTCTCTTCCTCTCACCTGGCCAAACTTCACATCTGAAATTAGGGGGAGGAGTGCTTGTTTAATGAGCCAAAATATCTCAACCACCATCAGAAATGAAATTCCGAATGTCATTACCCCCTTTAATCTTACTTTCTCTTTCATAATTAACTAAATCCAAATGAAATTAATTACCAAAAGTCAAAATCCTCTCTATTTGAGGAATGGCACTTGGCAAGTTCAAATTCTCTCCATTAGAGGCTTGACACATGGCTAAATGTGAACCATTTGTATTACAAGACTGTAGTCTTGCTTTGTCAGTGCACTTTGACTCCGGGTTTAACTTCTTTTCTATAATTACAGTATTCTGGCCTTTGTAATTATTTTCTGTCAGATCCTTAATCTATTCTCCTCATTTTTATATTCCCAAATGGCTCTCTTTGTCTCAAAATTAATTTTCCAATAATTAAATAAAAAGGAAACTAATTTCCTTCTCTTTAGTGATTTTCCACCTTTTAAAGGAATTGGGAAAAATCTTAGATACTTGAGGGTCTTCTTTTAATTCCATAATCTCTTATAATTGCTTGGGATATCATAAGAATTTTCTTAGAATTTTATTCTCCTTAAAAATATTTATTTAGAATTTTTCAAATAAAATCCCTTAAATTCTTTTGTAATTTCTCTAAAGGTAATTTGATCATAAAACCAATTTTATAATCTCGCATAATTCTCAAAGGATATTATCCTTATTTTTTCTTAATTTCTAAGACTTGAAAACATTTTTTCATAATTATATTTGATCAATTTTCCTTCATTAATCAAATTTCCATAATTAGCTTGGAAAATCGTCATAATTATTTTTCACCAAAATTCTTCTACTTCTCCTTATCATTTTCGGCCCTTAATTATTTAGGAATATTCTTTATTCCTAATTACCATAGTACTGGATGTGACATAACTAATTCTAGAAAAATCAAAATGAGGTGATTCTAAGTTCTATTTAAAGCTCTTAATGTGATCACTAGAGGAGAAATACTCACTGGTATCCAGTCTTTATCAATCAATCCTAGAATTAATACAAAGTGGTATTGTTCATATGGTAATTTTCTAATTTTTTCAGAATTTATACCTAACTTGGATAGGCATAACTTTTGATACAAAACTCTAAATTTGATTAATTATCACTTATTTTAAAGCTAAAAATATAATCTATAATTCTGCCATATTTCAACCAAAACCTCATCTATCGCACCTTACTTTAAAACCCCATTTTGTCTCAATTAGAACCATTTGGACAATTTCTTATGGCCTTAAGTCAGAAAAATTTAAACTTCAAAATTTATTAAATTCGGGTTACTATTCATTATAACCCTAACAAAGATAAAATTTTAAAAATTCATAACTAATTCTAAGAAAATTGAAATGAAGTGGTTCCAAGTTCTACTTAAAGCTCCTAGTACCATTGAAAGAGAGCCTTTTCTTGTCGTTCGCTTAGAGGTTCTCGCTCAAAAATTTATCCAAGCTATGCAGTAGCAAACTCGGGTCGTTCTCTTTTGGGAGCCTAAATTAGATGTCTAAGTTAGATTAATGCTATGCAGAGTAATGAAAAAGGGGTTTTTGGTGTTTTTATCCATTAATGAAATGCCAAAACTAAATGCAATTAATTCAAATCTAAGTACTATGTTTTTGGATTTTTCTAAGATAGTAGTAATGAAGTGAAGTTAATGATATGAAATCTCTTGAATATAGCTTTGAAGCAATCATAGTTCAAAATAATTTGGGAGTAGAAATCACCAAGTTTTCTAAATGAAAACCTTAAAGAACTCTTTAAGTCTAGGATCTTAATCAATGTACCCATTTCATAAGATCCTATTAAGCTCACTTGTGTGTGTATTAAGATTAATTAATGCACTTGGTTAAATGCAAGCCCAGATCAACTCAACAATCACACATTACCATGCAAGACAGAGAGTATCAAAAGAGTTGCATAAAAACATATATGTAACCACATATATTGAAGCTCAAATTCAACACTAACTAATCCAATACACAAAACAATCATCCAGAATTGATTACAACCATAATCAAAATAGTTCAGCCCAAATTTACAAATCCTAGACCTAGAAATTCATAAATAAAGAACTAGAACTTATAGATGAAGCTAACTCCCCTTTGAAGCTTTGGAACTCATGCTTCTTCCACCATATTCAAGAGTTGAGAAGCTTAGCTAGTCATAACTCTTGAATCAACTCCAACTAGATATTGTTCTTCAGCCATGGTAGCAGCAGATGGAAGAAATGGAAATGGGATTAGGGTTTCTGAGGTGAAATGAGAGAAGAGGATGAAAGATACGAAGGTGGTGGCTGAATGAATGGAGTGTTCCTCAAAAATAGGGTTTCTAAGGGTTTAAAGGGTCCATATGGGTCGGATCATATGATTAGAGGCTCCATTTTCGCGTTCTGATCCGGATCTGGCGTTGCTGATACGAGTCTTTCGCCGCGGCGAAGGTATACCTTCGCCGCGGCGAAGCATTCCCGAGAGGAGCTCCGCCTAATCTTGTGTGTTCGCCGCGGCGAAGCTGTGAGTTGGCCGCGGCGAACTCTGCCCGAGAGATCACTGGTGAGATTTCCATTTTGGCGCCGCGGCGAAGTGTGTTAGTGCTGATACTCTGATCTTGTGTTGTGTCATCCTTTGGTCTTTGATCTTAGCTCCAATTCTCAAGTGTCCTACAATAAAAAGCAACAATTTGAAGCATCAATTGTCCTAGAAATCAACTGAATACAATTAATAACCAATTATGACAATTTTACCCTCAAAAAGATACTAACTCAAAGTAAGGACTCTTAATCTAAATTAAGCACAATTATCATTAAAAGGAGCCAAAATCTATGATAAATACCCTTAAAATGATATGAAATAACATAGAATAATTGGGCTAAATCAAATCCCCCACACTTAAACCTTTGTACTCCTGGACAAAGGCAATACAAAACTGAAGCAAGAGAATAGTATTGATACAAATGGGAACCCCTATGAATTCAAAGTAAGAAAGCAGTAGTGCCATTAATCCAACTCTTTAAATAAGCATCCATAGTGATCTAGGTTAATGAGAAGAGATTAAAGTAGAGTACAATCAATACAATGGGAATGAGCAAAAGAGAAAACACTCAAGATATAAATTGTTTCACTCTACTCACCAAGTTGGGGTAATTTTCTCTCAAATCCACTTAATCAACCACTTTGCCATAAGCTTGTTGCAATCCTAGTTCTCCACTTCTAATGCATGAATACAATGATCAAGAGGACTCTTAAGGTTATGATGATGGAAAGGGCTAAATGAAATAAGATAAGGTGAAAAGATATGAAATGATTAAGCACCAAGCATCTTAGAAAAGGTTTCCAACTACTATTTACTCTATTTCTCTAAAAGCACAACTTTGTTCTTCAAACCACCAATGAATTGCCTTGTTTGAACATTTTATTCTATTGGTACCATTTTATTTTGATCTTTCTTTCTTTGGCTTTTCTCAAGCATTTTCTTCTATTTCTTTGCCTTTTTCTATTTCTCTTTTCTCTGTTTTTTTTTTTTTGGCAATTCAAAACCCAAGAAGACAAAGTTTAACACATCATGAATGTAATAGTAAAGATGTTGGAAACTTGAATGTATAATGCATCTCTTGGCACTTAAGAAAAGATGAAGGCTCAAATGGTTAGCAATGGATAAAATCATGTGGGTTTGTGTTTGGAATATAAGGGTTTAGAAAAGAATGCCTCTATCATGCTCATCACATTAATGCAACTAAGTCTTGATTAAGAATTAGAACAAGTTCTAGAAAGTGGAAAATGTAAGTGGATGCAACTCACTGTGAATGAAAATTAGGCTCAAAGAATCTTCCAACAAGGCTAAATCTCAAATGCTCATGCACAAAGATTAATTGTACTCCAAATTAATCACAATGCATTAACCCAATCAATATAAAAGCAAGCTTGAAGAATTGTGACCAATGAAACTAAAACAATCAACTTTGAACAAATAGCAATTCTCATGAGTATCAATACAAGTTCAAAAACATTTACCAAAGTCCAAGAATACACAAATTCAAGTGTAAGTTACTTGAAGCAAAATTTTCAAAAATTTTAACTCAAAAATCTTCTAATTATGTTCGAAAATCAATCAAAATTTTGAAAATTTTTAGAAAACCAGATTTTTCATTCATTAAGCACAGAAAAACACAACACAATTATTGAATATCAATCCCTTGGTTCCCTCCCCCACACTTGAACAAAGCATTGTCCACAATGCTTGACCAAGTAGACAATTAAGCACAAAGGAAGAAAGGAAGAAGACAAGAACATAGAGGGGAAAATTAATAAAAAAAAAAACTATAAGCTAAAACTAAACTACTTTTTCCTACTGGTAAGCTCCTTCCCTCACACTTATCTCACTAACTCATGCAACAATCTAATCAATCAAAACAAAGCAAAACATGGTAAACAAGATAGGTAAAGGAAAGAAGCGACCTGAGGTGTCATGGAGGCTGATAGCTCTCCTTAAAGAAACGAAGGCGCTCCTTTTTGACTTGGAAGAACCGGCCTTCAGCATCCTTTATCACAACCTTCCTACGCTGGCATGTTGACTGAACTTCAAAAGGTCCAATCCATTTGGCCCTTCTCTCAGCCTTTGGAGTCTGATAAGTGGACAGTAGACCCCATACCTCAGTACCAGCTTTAATCTTCACAGCCTCCTCAGGGGTTGATAGAAAAGGGTCTTCATAGACTAGATCAATGACCTTGTAGTGGTCAATGGAGAGAGGAGGGAAAGTGGCAGAAGGTTTCTTCATTTTCTTCTTCTCCTTAAAATAGAGCTTGAAAGATGTAGGCTCTTTGCTCTTTTCCTCAGAATCCACTTTCTTTCTATCAATAAGAGCAGCCACCATCTCCTGATAGGTTGTCTCAGTTGAGGGTGTAGAGATGGTAGGGTGGATAATAATTGGAACTGTAACAGGTCCATGCACAGTATTCAGGGCACGCAGCTCCCTAAAAAGGTTGAAATATTTCTTTTCCTTGGAAGTCTTTTCAGCTCTACTAACACCTGTAACATCATCAAAAACAAAGCCTTTCTCGAGCTTATGAGGGTTAGTAGAAGACTTCGCAAATGCAACATCAGTAATAACATAATCAGATGGAGTGGAAAGGGTGTAATCTGACTGATGAACAGCAGAACAGTCCACGTCACTACCATTTAAAAGGGAGGGGGAAGCAGAATCAAAAATAGGGGATGAAACATGCATCTCATTAACATTATCAAGCTTATCTATGAACAACCCATCAATAACATTAACATCACACATAGAATAGTCTTCATGCGGTTGTTTCATTTGTTCATACATATTAAAATATGCAAATTTATCCCCAACAGACATAGTGATAGAACCCTTTTGCATGTCAATATTGGTATTAGAAGTTCGCAGAAAGGGTCTACCCAAAATCAGAGTTCCATCCCCACCTTGTTCATTAGGCATATCCAAAACATAGAAGTCAGCAGGAATAACTAAATCTTTCACCTTCACAAGAATATCCTCTAAGAAGCCATGTGGATACCTCACAGTCCTATCAGCTAACTGAAGCATCATGGTGGTAGGTTTGAGGTTTTTGATTTGTAAAGACTCATACATTGATTTAGGCATAACATTAATTGCAGCACCTAAATCAAGTAAAGCTTTAGGAATGGTTGTCCTACCCACAGTACAATGTATAGTAAAGGAACCGGGGTCTTGACACTTAATTGGGAGTTGTGGTTTAAACAAGGCAGAAACACTCGAGGGTAATTGAACTCTTTCATTAGGTTTAAACTTCCTCTTATTTGTGCACAACTCTTTCAAAAATTTAGCATACTTAGGGATCTTCTTAATCAGTTCAAGCAAGGGTATATTAACTTCAACTTTTCTAAATGTCTCAAGCAACTCATTATCTTGTTTTTCATTAGCAATTTTCATGCTCTTTAAGTAAGAGTGAGGAAAAGGGAGTTCATTGAGATTTACCTCCTTACCTTCATTGCTTAAGGTTCCATTAGTGCTTGTCTCTTGTTGCTTCTTGCGCTCCTTGCTTTTGTGCTCTTTAGTGGACTCCTTTTTGAGTAGCTTCGTTTCTTTAGAGCTTTCAGACCTCTTGGGTGGATTCTCAACCTCAATCTCTCCATCCACCTCTTCATCATCACTTAAGCCTTGAATAGGTCCAACTTTCTTTCCACTTCGTAGACATATGGCATTCACAGACTTAGGATTAATGACAGTGTTGGAAGGCATAGTTCCTGAATTCTTAGCTTGTTGGTCACTTATATTATTAGATAATTGAGTGACATAAGAACTGAGGTTGTTGGTCCTGGTTTCCATTTGCTCCATCTTACTTTCAATAGAGGCAAATCTTGCTTCAGACCTAACTTCATTCTTTGAGATATTATCATTCATCACTTGAATGCCTTTGAGAATTTGACCAAGCTTATCATCATCTCTAGCATATTGCTCTTGAGGAACCATGGCTCTAGAAGTACTCCCCTTGAAGTTATTATTGTTGTCCCCATTGCTCCATCTGAAATTTGGATTAGCCTTCCATCCTTCATTGTAGGTGTTAGAGTAGGGATTCCATTTTGGATCATGGTTTGGTCTCCCATGAAAGACAGCAGACACCTCTTCAAGAGTGTTAGGGCATAAGCTGCTGACATGCTTAACAGACCCACAAGTGTCACAGCTTGGAGCAACTAAAGCTTGAGAAGTGGAAGAAGTCCTTTGAACACTCAAATTCTTCAATTCAGCAGTGATCAAAGACAATTGAGATGTCACTTGGCTTCCCAAAGAATCTACTTTTGATTCCAAAGCGTCCATTCTTCTACTATGCACCGAAGCAACTCCCATCTCATGGACTCCTCTAGTATCTCTCACACCATGTTGTTGATGATTCAGGGCCATCTTCTTTATCAAATCCCAAGCCTCCGCAGCAGTAGAGTCTATCAAAGATCCTCCTGATGCAGCATCCAACATACCCTTCTCTTGGTTCTTCAACCCATCATAGAAGTACTGCACCAGTTGCTCATCCGGAATTTGATGATGTGGGCATCTTGAAAGTAGGTCCTGAAATCTATTCCAGTAATCATAGAGGGATTCATCGTAGTCTTGCTTGGCAGAATAAATCTCCTTCCTCATTGATGAAGTACGAGAAGCCGGAAAGTATTTCTCCAAAAATGCCTTCCTTAAGTTCCCCCAGCTATGGTATGCATCAGCTACATGTCTTGGAAGACTCATGTACCATTCCCTAGCCTTGCCTTCCAAGGATAGATGAAAAACCTTCCATAGCACTTGGTCCAACGATGCTCCCACAGGCTTCATACTCTGACAAATCATGGAAAGAGATTGCAAATGGAGGTATGGGTCTTCTCCTGTCAAGCCATGAAATTTAGGAAGAGAGTTAATCAATAAACCTTTAATCTCAAAATTAACTTCAAAATTTGGACATGCAGCAGTAAATGGGTCAAAGTTAACATCAGATGTGGTGGCTTCCCTAATTGTTCTTCTTCTAGGGTTCCCATTATTTTCTCCCACTCTCTCTTGCTCACCATTTCCTCCATTGCCTCCATTCCTTACTTGGTTGGCATTGGGGTTAGGATGAGGTTGGTTTTGTGGTAAATCAGCCATTATCTCTTGGTCAGTAGGTTCACTCTCACTACTGGATAGGCTAGATTCCACTGAAATATTCTCTTGCTCGATCACCAACTCACTTGTCCCTCCGACTCTTTTCTCTCTTCTTATCTCTGTGAGTCTTCTCTCAATCTCAGGGTTATAGGGCACAAGCTTGGTTTTTCGTGGCATGCAAAATAAGTATCACAAGAGAAAAAGTAACAAAATTGACTTGCAGCACACAAAGTCAAATAAAAGTATGCAATGTGATGGATGCAAGTGTAAGGTGTGAGTATGAAAGTATATGGATGAGTATTAGTATGTATGGATGAGTATGAGTATGTATGGGTGGGGTATGAGTAAGTATGCACAGATAAAGAAGCTGAATGCAAGTGTTAAAAACTTTCAGAGAAGTTGGCCGCGGCGAAATCAGGGGTTGGCCGCTGCGAAAGTTTGCAGAGAAGACCAGATGTCTGATTGTCGGGAGTTGGCCGCGGCGAAAACAGGGGTTGGCCGCGGCGAAAGTGTCCCGAGAGAAATTCCTTCGGTTTTTCAAAGAGTTGGCCGCGGCGAAATAACAGGTTGGCCGCGGCGAAATAACAGGTTGGCCGCGGCGAAAGTATCCCGAGGGAATTTCTTCAGTAATTCGAAAAGTTGGCCGCGGCGAAAGGTAATGTTGGCCGCGGCGAAAGTGGGCAGTATGCTTATCAGACACTGGACTTCACTGATGCAACGTGAGAAATGCTGAAAATCAAGAAAATCAGTATATTTGTTTGTATTTCCAAAAATTTTGATGCTATGCAAGATGAAAACCTATACTATGAACAAATATGCAACTAAACTACCCTAAATGCTACCCATAAAGATCAAAAACCTCAAAAGTCAATCAAATAGCACAAGCTAACCTAGAGAACCAATTTCTTGGCTCCCCGGCAACGGCGCCACTTGAAAGAGAGCCTTTTCTTGTCGTTCGCTTAGAGGTTCTCGCTCAAAAATTTATCCAAGCTATGCAGTAGTGCAAACTCGGGTCGTTCTCTTTTGGGAGCCTAAATTAGATGTCTAAGTTAGATTAATGCTATGCAGAGTAATGAAAAAGGGGTTTTTGGTGTTTTTATCCATTAATGAAATGCCAAAACTAAATGCAATTAATTCAAATCTAAGTGACTATGTTTTTGGATTTTTCTAAGATAGTAGTAATGAAGTGAAGTTAATGATATGTAATCTCTTGAATATAGCTTTGAAGCAATCATAGTTCAAAATAATTGGGAGTAGAAATCACCAAGTTTTCTAATGAAAACCTTAAAGAACTCTTTAAGTCTAGGATCTTAATCAATGTCACCCATTTCATAAGATCCTATTAAGCTCACTTAGTGTGTGTATTAAGATTAATTAATGCACTTGGTTAAATGCAAGCCCAGATCAACTCAACAATCACACATTACCATGCAAGACAGAGAGTATCAAAAGAGTTGCATAAAAACATACATGTAACCACATATATTGAAGCTCAAATTCAACACTAATAATCCAATACACAAAACAATCATCCAGAATTGATTACAACCATAATCAAAATAGTTCAGCCCAAATTTACAAATCCTAGACCTAGAAATTCATAAATAAAGAACTAGAACTTATAGATGAAGCTAACTCCCCTTTGAAGCTCTTGGAACTCATGTTCTTCCACCATATTCAAGAGTTGAGAAGCTTAGCTAGTCATAACTCTTGAACCAACTCCAACTAGATATTGTTCTTCAGCCATGGTAGCAGCAGATGGAAGAAATGGAAATGGGATTAGGGTTTCTGAGGTGAAATGAGAGAAGAGGATGAAAGATACGAAGGTGGAGGCTGAATGGAATGGAGTGTTCCTTCAAAAATAGGGTTTCTAAGGGTTTAAAGGGTCCATATGGGTCGGATCATATGATTAGAGGCTCCATTTTCGCGTTCTGATCCGGATCTGGCGTTGCTGATACGAGTCTTTCGCCGCGGCGAAGGTATACCTTCGCCGCGGCGAATCATTCCCGAGAGGAGCTCTGCCTAATCTTTTGTGTTCGCCACGGCGAAGCTGTGAGTTGGCCGCGGCGAACTCTGCCCGAGAGATCACTGGTGAGATTTCCATTTTGGCGCCGCGGCGAAGTGTGTTAGTACTGATACTCTGATCTTGTGTTGTGTCATCCTTTAGTCTTTGATCTTAGCTCCAATTCTCAAGTGTCCTATAATAAAAAGCAACAATTTGAAGCATCAATTGTCCTAGAAATCAACTGAATACAATTAATAACCAATTATGACAATTTTACCCTCAAAAAGATACTAACTCAAAGTAAGGACTCTTAATCTAAATTAAGCACAATTATCATTAAAAGGAGCCAAAATCTATGATAAATACCCTTAAAATGATATGAAATAACATAGAATAATTGGGCTAAATCAACCATCTATAAGGAAAAAATACTTATTGGCATCCAGAACTCATCAATTAATCCCAGATTTTGTGCAAAATGGTACTATTCATATGGTCAATTTTTTATTTTTTAGAATTTAAGCCCAACATTGGAAAGGCATAACTTTTTGTACAAAACACTAAATTTAATGAAATACCACATATTTTGAAGCTAAAAATATTATCTATCTGCCTGCCAAGTTTCAGCCAATTTCTCATCCAATTGCGTGGAATTTTGTTGGTCAAACTTTATCCCTAAAAAGTCAACTTTTATCCTTTAAAATTACCATTCTTGGTTATCTTTCCCTTTTCAATCCATATGACCATTTCCATCACATAGCCCATATCAACACATGATTAGTTGATGATATATTCATATGCAAGTCACTTTTGTCAATAATACAAATATTCAACATAATTTATAATAATTCATAATAATTACAAAACATAATTTCAATGGCATTAGATTCAACCATCTTCCAACATGATCTCCTTTCCTTTCTCCTTGCCTTTGGTAACACCACTTGAGATTCCTATTGATTTTTTATACATTGAGAGGAATGAGATTTCATAGAAATCTCAGTAGCAAAGAAATTACAATGATAATGTTAAACATGCAAGATATATTAAAATTGCAAGTTCCATGCTACCTCTATTAATCCACAATTTCGGCCTCCTTGTCTTCTTTGGCTTCCTCTTTGTTCTCTTGCACAATGCCTATCAATCCAAGTATAAACACATCCCAAATTACTAACAATTAAAGCATCAACACTAATGCCTGACACTAAGCTCAATTAAACCCTTTTTTCCTTGATTTTTGACATAATTAATTCCTCTTTGTTTCCATCAAAATCTTGGTTCGTTCCTACACAATTTTTCATGTAGAATCCAAATATGAAATTAGATTCAACAAAATCACACTCCTTCCCTTCCATTTTGACTTGGCTGAATAGGGTAGTATAAATTTTAAAAATTTTATTTTTGATTCTAATGATTTTAAACACTTTCCCTTGGTGTTTCCCTACACAAAAACATGTTTTAAACTCATTGAAATCATCAAATCTCATTGAAACAAACTCCTACCCCAAGATATCATAGTGACCGAATAGGTGTTACATAAACCTTATGTTGATTTCTTCCAAAATTCAATCCAAACATCAATTAAACATGTAATTCCAAGCTTATATTCATGGTTTCTATCCTTCCCTAATGCATATTCAATTCAGCTAAAAATTTGGCAGCATGAAACCTTAGAATATTGTCACAAATTTTCACTTGAAATAAGCTTTAAAATTAACTAAAATCAAGCTCAAACTTACCTCAATTAATCCTTGATCAAAGCTTGATGTGTCCCCCTTCAATTGCACAGTTAAAGGCTCTCTCTCAAGGTCAATTCAATTTGGCAGTACCTCCCCTAAGTTTCCAATTTCCACCGAATTTCAAGTGTTTTAGGGGGGTATTTATAGAAAAATTTTCTGACCTCCTCCCCCTCAAAGTGGTGTGATATGCTGCCACCTAAAAGGCCAAGTGGCTGCCATCAAGTGTCTCCTAGTTGCTGATCATGCCAAGTGTCCTTATCCAAAATATTCGATGGATATTTTGATTGAAATTGGGCTTAAACCTCTCTAATTATGGACCAACTGTTTTGCATGAAATTTTAGACTTTTCTTGGCCCAAAATAAGCCCAATTCTGATATGGAATGATCAAGAAAAGTGGCCCAATCACAAAATATCAATTCCAAACAAAAATGAAGTTTATTAATTACTATTCACTTGTAACTTTTCATAATTATTTTAGACCTCCAAAATCACATTTTTCTCCATAAAAATCCTATTTTAATATAGTAAAGCAATCTAAAAAGTTTTAGGATTTATCTCCACCTCTCACTATTTATTTTGAATTTCCTCCGAAATAGGACCTTATCGGTAAGACTTTGGAAATAAATTCTCTAAAATTAATTCCTGTACTTTCAGGTCCTAAAATCAATTTTATAAATTTGAATAAATCCTTAAATAATTTTCTCATAAGAGAGGTACTTAGTGGCCAAGGCCTTTCTTATATTTAATCTCTACGAGGGTACACTCCTCAATTACCATATCCCTATTAAAGGGAGCCTCTCCATTAACATTACTTAATTCTATTGGTTGTGGCATTCATGAGTAGGGATTTCATCCCTTAGGTTACGCACTAGCCTAGGTACTGTGGTTGTATACTCTTAAGCACCTTAGGGACACAAAAGAGTACCATATAGTGTCTAGCATTATCAAATTGTCTTAATATCATCAAATTTTAGGTATCATTGGGAATTTTCTCATCTTTCATTATAATTCAGTTCCCAATGCAACATTTAACTATTACATTCTCATCTATCTCCATCCAACTCTATCCTCAAGAGGAATCTTACCTAACATTAACTTTCTTTACCTCTTAACCATTCACCCTTTATGGTTAGATATTAATCCTTATATGCTGATCACCTTACATAGCAAATATTTTATCATCTTTTGGTGTTGTATCGGAGTCAGGTATTTAACTCATAGTTTATTCTTCGTTCACTATCATTAAATTCCTTATCCCTCTTAGTTTATCATCCCTTAGGGATCTCTACATCTATTTAGGGTTTTGAACTGACCTAAAAAATCCTAGAAAATTTCTCAAAATCATGAAAAATAGATTAAAGGGTATAGAACAATATTTGAGGCCTGAAAGATGAAGATGGGATTAAAATAATTTATTTTATAATTTTCTGTATTTTCTTGGAATTTTGGCTAATTAAAGGGAAATTGGTCAAATTGAATTATTTAAAATATATAGGAGCCTCAATAATTCATAAACAATTTAGAAAAATTATTTAAAGGATTATTATAAATTTTAAAATTATTTCCAACCCCCAGAGATGTGGAGGTTACGTTTAAATTATTTAAAGCTAAAAATTTTATCACTAAAGGGCTGATTTCAGAAAAAATTCAATTAGAAGTGTTATAGCTCAAAATAAAATCTGAAAAAATTTGGGAAATCATTTCTCATTAAGAGGAAGCTATTGGTGCAAGGAAATAAATTTTTAGAGATGGTAAATTTAACAGGATCACAGAAAAATTTAACTAATTAGGTGAAATTATACAACGAGATGGCCTTAAGGTTCGTAGAGTCAAATTTTCCCCCATTTTTCTGACTTGAATGGTGCCAGATGTGTGGATTGAGGATAGATAGAATAATACAATTTGTTAAAGGATAGAATTGGAAGATTGGTTTTTTGAATAAAATTTGTAGATTTTTACATGTGGTAGCTTATGTGTCCCATAAGTTGGCATTTGCATTAAATGTGGAGAACAACTAAGCTAACATATGGCGCCAAATCAAGGGGGAAAGAAGGAGATTTGAACAAGTGTTACGTGATAAAAATCAATGGCTAAAATTTGATTAATCTTACACTTATGTTTTGTCATCATCAAAAAGGGGGAGAATGTTCGATTTAAGGTTTTGATGATAACAAATTTAGAAGTTTTTGGTTTAGTAAGTTAATCGATCATCTGATCGATCAAAGGTTAATCAATCACTTGACAGATAAAATGTTTCAGTATATAAAGGTAACTTAACAATAAAGTTAATCGATAACTTGCTAGACAAATCTGATTCTATGTGTTAATCGATCAATTTATCAATCAAGGTTAACACTGTTTAGCATAGAAGTGAGCAAAAAATTATCAATCAATTGATTGATAATTTGATGATCGATCACCTGACAGATGAAGGAACATAATTTTGGTAAGCTTTTATCGATCACCTGATCGATCAATAAGTTATCGATGAGAGGACAGATAAATGGTAAAGCTCTTCCACTTAAGTTATATTATGTTTCATTCACCATTTGTCGATCACTTTATCGATCAAAGATTTATGGATAACCTATTGATTGAGCTCAAAATATTAGTTTCTTTTCATATCATTATCCATGATTTTGTCATACTTTCTGGTCCTTTTAAGTGAAAATTGTGCTTAACTGAGATTTATGGTTCTTACTTTGAGTTAGTGTCATTTTGAGGATTAAATTGTCATAATTGGTTGTTAATTGGATTCAATTAACTTCTAGGACAATTGATACCTCAATTTGTTACTTTTTATTGTAGGACACTAAAGATTTGGGGCCAGAATTGAAGAACTCAAGGCAAAAGAAACAAGAGAAGATCCTCTGCCTAGGTTCGCCGCGACCAACATCTCACTTCGCCGCGGCGAAATTCCATCCGTGAAGGCAGGTCTCTGCCATGTTTCGCCGCGGCGAACCTATTCTTCGCCGCGGCGAACCCCTCGGGGCAGCAAATCTCAGACCCGACCATTTCGGGAAATTTTGACCTACCCATCCCCAAAAACCGACCCATGCACGTAAGTTTCGGGTTAGAAACCCTATTTTGGGTATGATGACAGGAGAGGACCATCATTCAGCCACCACCTACGTATCTTTCATCCTTTTCTCTCATTTCCACCTCAGAAACCCTAATCCCATTTCCATTTCTTCCATCTGCTGCTACCATGGCTGAAGAACAATATCTGGTTGGAGTTGATTCAAGAGTTATGACTAGCTAAGCTTCTCAACTCTTGAATATGGTAGAAGAAGCATGAGTTCACAAAGCTTCAAAGGGGAGTTAGCTTCATCTATAAGTTCTAGTTCTTTGTTTACGAATTTCTAGGTCTTAGGATTTGTAAATTTGGGCTGAACTATTTTGATTATGGTTGTAATCAATTCTGGATGATTGTCTTGTGTATTGGATTATTAGTGTTGAATTTGAGCTTCAATACATGTGGTTACATGTATGTTTTTATGCAACTCTTTTGATACTCTCTGTCTTGCATGGTAATGTGTGATTGTTGAGTTAATCTGGGCTTGCATTTAACCAAGTGCATTAATTAATCTTAATACACACACTAAGTGAGCTTAATAGGATCTTATGAAATGGGTACCATTGATTAGACAATCATCCAGAATTGATTACAACCATAATCAAAATAGTTCAGCCCAAATTTACAAATCCTAAGACCTAGAAATTCGTAAACAAAGAACTAGAACTTATAGATGAAGCTAACTCCCCTTTGAAGCTTTGTGAACTCATGCTTCTTCTACCATATTCAAGAGTTGAGAAGCTTAGCTGCTTTGAAATTATGACTATGTGGTTGTTAACTTTTGAGATTGACTAATTGAGATCTAAGCCTTGTTGGAAGGATTTTTGGACCTTAAGTTATTGAATTGAGTGAATCTGTTTATTTCATATTTCTCTAGAACTTGTTTTCATTCCTAATCAAAGCTTAGCGAATCAATTTTTTGTAAAAATGATAGAGGCATTCGATTTCATACCCACATTTCCCAAACACAAACCCAATCATTTTACCTTTGCAAACCCTTTTGAGCCTTCATCTTGAGTACATGCATGCAACATAAACATAAAAAAAAAAAAAGAGAAAAGAGAGAAGTTGCTCAGCCGAAAAAAAAAAAAAAACAAAATGACACTAACTCAAAGTAAGAACCATAAATCTCAGTTAAGCACAATTTTCACTTAAAGGACCAGAAAGTATGACAAAATCATGGATAATGATATGAAAAGAAACTAATATTTTGAGCTCAATCAAATTCCCCCACACTTAGACCTTTGTACTCCTGAACAAAGCGCGAGAATAATTCAAAGTGACACTAGAACAAAGAGAAATACTACCATGCTTAAAGATGAAAGTAGAAGATTAGTAAGAAATTCTCACGGAGTTGACATCAGTAAACAAGGACATGCTAAGAAAATGAGCACAAAGGAAAATTAACTTAAAAGATTGATTAAGAAAGATCCATCTCACGGATAAGTGTTTCACTCTTAACTCACTTGTCTTTAGGGTTATTTCACTCCAAGTCTACTCAATCCAATTTCTACCATAGGCTTGTAATAATTCTACCTCTCCACCATGGGAAACAACTTTGCAAATCAAGAGGACTTTTAAGGGTCAAAATTTGGAATGGAGGTCAGTCGGAATGAATGAAATGAGAATGAACATGAAGATGAAAATGAGTACGAACATACAAATTATTAAGACAAAATTAGTCTAAATAACAACTGGGAGAGAAGTTACTTATTTTTAATATTTACATCTCTTTTCTCTTTTTTTTTTTTTTATGTTATGTTGCATGCATGTACTCAAGATGAAGGCTCAAAAGGGTTTGCAAAGGTAAAATGATTGGGTTTGTGTTTGGGAAATGTGGGTATGAAATCGAATGCCTCTATCATTTTTACAAAAAATTGATTCGCTAAGCTTTGATTAGGAATGAAAACAAGTTCTAGAGAAATATGACCTATTCTATCATTGCATAATAACTTAATGGATTATTGATATTTTGTCCAAGTGTGTTCTCAGGATCTTTTATCAATCACTTGATCGATCATCACCATATCACTGCACTAAACTAGTTTAAGTCAGTTTTGGATCACCTAATCGATCATTGATTTATTGATGAAATGATCGATCATCCAATCTTCTGAAACTTCTCTTTTCACATAACACGATCGATCAAACACTTTTCTGGCTTTTTAAACTAAGTTTTTCCAATGCTACTTTATCGATCACATGATCGATCAATCTTTAATCGATCAACTACTTGAACATTTTACACTCATTGATTTTGATGTGAAAAACTTTCCTTGACCTTTTACCGATCAGTTTTCCTATTATTCATTTATCGATAAAGTGTTCGATCAATCTTGATTCAAAATCCATTTTTCTTATACTTAGCTTTATCGATAACATAATCGATTAAACAATTTTTGATTACTTGTTTGATCATTATAGAAGTTCATTTCATAACGAGGTTTTCACGATGATTTCAAAATCTCTCATATCTTTATCTTTAAGCTTTTCTTAGCCTTCCTTTTACACATAATTCTCTTTGAAAGGATTCAAAGGCATAGGTAAATTTAAAAGCTTTAATTTTGAAATATCACATTTGAAGTCACTGTATTCATTTCTTATTGTTTATCGATCACTTATTCGATCATCTATTAATCCATAAGCTTATCAATAAAAGTACATATGCGTGACTAAAGTTCTCCCTGTATTTAATCAAAAACTTGATCAATCAACTACTTATCGATCAGGACTTTGATCAAGTATATACAAGTTACATTTAAAGTATCTAATGATTGATTCATTGTATTTCTAAATGTAATATAAATATCAAAGATCATCATTTGGTCAGTTATCTTTACAAGTTTCCTTTTGAAAGAGAACTAACTTGTTTCAAGTATTGTTACAGATTACAAAGCAAGCTCAACGGTCATATCTAGTAGCCTGTAACCTACCATGTCAGAAACATTAATGGCAAACTACCGTTGCAACTACGGAACACACGCAACCGAACATACAATAGCTAGAAGATCTTCAGTCTAATGGTTAATCAAACCTCTCCATCTATAAAAGGTGCGAGGGTATTGAATGAAGTATTGAATACATGAGCTACCTTCTGTTAAAATATTTGCTATTGCATTCAATACTCTGTTTTTTACCAAGCTTTAGTGTTTATTACTCATTTACTCTTTGAGATTGATGCATCTACTTTACTCATTTTCTATGAGTAACTCAAGAATGTGGATTCTTGAGAAGGATTGTAACCTTACGAGTAGTAAGGGGGAATGATTGAGAAAACAATTCCTATACTGAGGCGCCAAGAGCCCGTTTAATGTTGGATCATAGTGGAAATCTCAGAGGTGTTCTAAGAACTGGATGTAGATCAAGTGGTTAAGACTAAACCAGTATAAATCTTGTGTCTTCACTTTGCGGTGAAATCCTTCTGACTCAACCTTCTCTGTTTTATTTATAGCACTGCTTTAATACGTTAAAACTTTTATAACTCACCCAATTCACCCCCCTCTTGGGTGAAACTACCACTAACATTTTGTATCAAATCAAGTCTCTTTAGTAAAGATTTAACAATCTGAAGAGAGATCCTATGGCAAGTTTTAGAGATAGTGTGACACCCAAAGAATGTTCAACATCAAAGCCACCTGGCTTCAACGGAGAGAACTACACCTTCTGAAAGATGAGGATGAAAATCTTCATCAAAGCTACTGAATACAAATTATGGGATGTGATCGAGCATGGCAACTATATTCCAATAAAAATTGTAGAAGGTCAACAAGTTCATAAAAGTCCTAAGGAGTTCGATGAAGAAGATAAGAGGCTGGTAACGTTGAACAACAAAGCTATCAACATGCTGACTTGTGCCTTGAGCCAAAAAGAATATTTTTGTGTTTCAAATATGGAAAATGTAAAGGAAATATGGGAGGCATTGGAGATTGCCCATGAGGGAACAACTAGTGTGAAACAGAGTAGAATCAATACTCTCACCATAGAATTTGAATTGTTCAGGATGAAGGATGGAGAGAGCATCCGAGATGTGGAAGTTAGATTTTCACATCTTATCAATCATCTCACTGTACTTGGCAAGAAGTACAGTCAAGAAGATCAATTGAGGAAAATTCTAAGTGGTCTCACAAAAGAATGGGAGCTGAAAGTAATGGCCATTGAGGAAATGAAGGGAGAATCAATCAACTCTGTTGCAGCACTATTCAGAAGTCTAGTAGAGTATGAGAGCAAACAGAAATACAAGAAGGAGATGAACAAGAAAAGTCATAAAGGCATAGCTCTTAAAACTCAAGAAAGTGAAGATGACGACGAAGAAGACCTGGAGGATGATAAAATAGGTCTTATAGTGAGAAGATTCAAAAATTTCTATAGAAACAAAGTCAAAAGCCAGTTTCAATCAAAACGTAAAGCCTCTATGTCTCAAAATGAGCCCAAGGATCCAATCATCTGCTCTGAATGCAAAAAGCCAAACACATCAAAGCAGAGTGTCCTCAACTGTCCAAGATGAACGATAAAGAGAAGAAGAAAGAGCAGTTCAGAAAGAAGAAGGCCTTTGTGACGTCAATCTGGGGAGACAGTTCCTCAGAGGAAGAAGAGAGCGATGATGAAGAAATAGCTAACATCTGTCTCATGGCCTAAGAGGACGAAGATTTAGAGACAAATGAGGTAACCACTTCTAAACCCTCTTATGATGAAATACAATGCATTACATTCAGAATAAGTAAGAATTGCAAAGGAGTTAGTAAGCTTCAAGAAAAAGATAAAGCTTCTAGAGGAATAGTAAGCGAAGCAAATAGACATCACACTTCTAGTATGCATAAAATGTGAGCAAAACAAAATGAAAGTTGAGGAGCTCACAAAAACCTTGGAAAAATTCACTAGGTGCAGTGAAATGCTCAAAGTAATTCTAGGAGCCTAATGGTGCTCAATGGATAAAACAGGAATAGGATATGATCCTACTTAAGATAAGAGGAAAGGAAAGAAGAAAAGTCATGGTCAGTCATATCTTACATTTTTTAGAAATACAGCTCACTCCTCTAATCATTTTGCATTATGTTCTTATTGCAATCGTAAAGGCCATACAACCTCTTCTTGTCATTACAAGAAGAAAGGGACTTACAGGACATTAAAATGGGTATCCAAACATACTTATGTACCTAGGACAAACTATACTAACCAAAAAGGACCAAAGAAAGTATGGGTACATAAAAAATGATTGTTCTGTTGTAGGTATGTCTCAAAGCATCCAGGACAAACAAGTGGTATATTGATAGTGGATGCTCTAGACACATGATGAGTGACACTGAGAAGTTCTCGTCACTCAAACCAAAAGAAGGAGGCAAAGTAAGCTTCGGTGGAAATCAATCCAGAAGAATAGCTGGAATCGGAGAAATAGGAAGGGATAAAGGGATGAAGGTTGAAGAGGTCTACTACGTAGAAGGTCTATGTCACAACCTTCTTAGTGTCAGTTAGAGTACTGACAAGAACAATTAGATGATCTTTGATTCAGAAGAATGTCTAGTCATAAGCAAAGATGACTTGCCACTAAAAAAGGAAAAATTAAATGTAAAGTTGAGAGCTCCAATAGACGATAACTACTATACTATTCAAATTGACTCAAAACTTTCTAAAAACTGCTTTGTTAGCAAAAATGAAGAAAGTAGGTTTTGGCATAAACATCTTGCTCGTGTTAATATGAATCAACTTTTAAAATTAACAAAAAGGAATTTAGTTGTTGGTTTTCCCAAAATTCAATTTGAAATGATGTTGTTTGTGATGCTTGTCAGAAGGGCAAACAAACAAAGTCCTCGCGTAAATCAAAGAAGATAGCCTCAATTGAAAGATCACTCTAAATGCTTCACTTGGATTTAGTTAGTTCGTCTAGAGTCAAAAGTTTCGGTAGAAACTTATATACTCTTGTGATAGTTGACGACTATTCGAGATTCACTTAGACTCTGTTTCTTTCCTCTAAAGATGAGACATTTAGTGCATTTATCATATTTTTTAACAAAAAGGTCCAAAATGAGAAAGGTATTTCTACTGTGTCAATCAGGACTGATCATGGAGGAGAATTCGAGAACAACGAATTCGCGGACTACTGTGACGAGCATGGAATTGACCACAACTTCTCAGCACCAAAAACTGCTTAACAAAATAGAGTTGTGGAAAGAAAAAATAGAGTGCTAACAGAAATAGCAAGAGTAATGTTGAATGAAAAAGGGATTTCTCAAGTGTTCTGGGCTGAAGCAATAAGCACGGCTTGCTACATTTCTAACAGAGCCTACATTAGAATATTGCTCGGGAAAACTCCATATGAACTATACAAAGGAAGGAAGCCTAACCTGGCTCATCTAAAGATCGTTGGGAGTAAGTGCTACATTCATAACAACAACAAAGAAAATGTTGGTAAATTCGATCCTAAACCTGATAAAGGTTTTATTTCTCAGTTACTCTAATTGTGGTAAAGCTTATAGCTTCGGTGTTTATTACTCATTTACTCTGTGAGAGAGATTGATACATCTACTTTACTTATTTTCTATGAGTAACTCAAAAGTGTGGACTCATGAGAGGGATTGTAACCTTACGAGTAGTAAGGGGGAATGATTGACAAATCAATTCTTGTACTGAGGTGCCAAGAGCCTGTTTAGTCTTGGATCATAGTGGAAATCTCAGAGGTGCTCTAAGGATTGGACGTAGGTCAAGTGGTTGAAACTGAACCAGTATAAATCTTACGTCTTCGCTTTGCGGTGAAATCCTTCTTACTCAACCTTCTCTATTTTATTTACAGCACTGTTTCAATACGTTAAAATTTTTATAACTTACCCAATTCACCCCCTCTTAGGTGAAACTACCACTAACACATGGCAAGCTGGTCAAGGTCTATATATATCACTTCTTTTCCATTTCTTTCACCTTTCTTTTAGCCAAAACTAGAGCATTTGAGGTAGAGGAGTTTGGCCTTTTGAGGAAGAGAAAGGGGAGACAAAGAACAAGTTAAAATCAAGGTGAATTAAGTGTTTAATCAAGGTAAAAGGTTGATTATCCTATCTAGTGCTTGATTCTCTATGGTTTGATGGTTTTAAACTTGATTTTGGTAGAGTTTAGTAATTGAAAACACTAAGGGATTGGTGTTGAACAAAATGATATTGATGAATTATGATTAATATTAAGTTGTTATATGGTTTAAAGGATAGGAAATGATTGTTGGATAGTGCTTAAACCTTGTTATTTGAAAGATATCAACGTGTGCATGAAAAGGGGAGTGTTCAGCCAAATGAGGAATACTACCTTGGGGTTTGATTTTTGTTCTTTTAATGCTTTCAATGTATTTAGAAGGTGATTTTGTGTAAGGATATGTGAAGAACATGTGTTTGGTAGAATTAAAATTGAAAATAAAATTCTGAACCCTAAGGTACCCTATTCAGCCAAGAGGATAAGTGATAGGAAGAATTGGATTTTGATGAATCTAAGTTCAAAAATGGATTCCACATGAAAAATTGTGAAGGAAAAACCTATGGGAGCTATGAAAAAATTGATGATACTAAAACCCTAAATTAATAGAAAAAGGGGTAGGGTTTTAGAAAGAATTATGTAATGAATAGCATTATTGATTTGGAATACAATTATTCTTGTTGTTTCATAGGTCATTTTAGTGATCAATTTAAGCCTCAAGGATTAAGAGAAGAGGCCATGTGAATTAAGCTCAAAGAGGTAAGCATAGAATTTACAATTTTAATGTTAACTTGCTTGGTTGTTATATAGTGTGATTCGTAGAATATATGTCATATTATATTTAAATTTGTTTGATGATGATGTGTTGATTGGTTGCATTATATGCCTTGGTAAAATGCATTAATATGTAGATCTTGAATTGTAACATCCCAAATTTTAGTTCATAGATACAAGTAATAGCACAAGGAAAGAATGATTGCTAAGTCCAATGCAATGAAAGTCCCAGAGATTCCTTGGAAGGAAAAAGAGATTTTCTAAGGGCAAATGTGTAAAACAATAATGTTCAGAGACCGAAAAATAAGGAACTAGAAGTGACTAAGGGCTAGAGGTTATGCCAGAAACTTGCAAGAGATGGTTCCGAAGGTTAGGTCTAAGGAGGGACCAAATTGCAAAGAAAAGATTCCTAGGCCAAGTAGGGACCTAATTGTAAATAATAAAAGTTCTGGTCAGCCAATGCTCAGAGCTAGCAAAAAGGGCCTAAATGACTTAGAAAAATTTCAGAAAAATGGGAATAGGATCCCAAAACTAATATAAGGCTAGAAATGACGGAAATACCCTGAAGTCATTCCAGGGTTTTGAGCAATTTGAAATAGTAACTTAAATTGAATTATTTAAGCCATGAGACGGCCTCAAATAATCAGGAAAAATTGGGAAACAATAGTTGAGGAATTTACATAGATTGTAAAATTAATTCTGTCCCCAGAAACTAATGAGGTTAGCTTTAATTAAATTTAAAGCCTATTTATACCCTATCTGGGGAAAGTCAAAATAGCTGTCTAGAGTTTGACTCTTGACCCGAGAAAAATTAAAGGAATTTCTTGTGATGAAAGGGAAAGAATGAAACCCAGAGACAGATCAACGGAGTTACGAGCTGATAGAAAGAATTCAGAGAAGGTAACCCTAATTAAGTATTATTTAATAATATTTCTGGGAAAAGGAGAAGGAAAATATCTAAAGACCATCATGACGGCGTTGAGTCAGCATGCTGAGTCACCAAATGCAATCATGACACCGCTGAGTCAGCATACTAAGTCACCAAATGCAATCATGACACCTACGAGTCATCACGCTGAGTCAGCAGAAGATATTTATGGACAGTATAAAAATCAGAATGCAGTACTAGAATATTTTAGACAGTCCTTTGTCTACCCGTTATAGTGAAATCTTTACTGCGTGACTCAGTAAGATTAAATAGCCTGTCAGTAGAGCTAATTATTTTTATCTATGCTCCTCTAAGATGGCGCCATATATTTACTTAATTAAGATGAGAAAATGGTGCCAGAACATGTCCCAGTGGTACCGGGTAAGTTAAGACTTAAAAAAGTACCCTCTACAGTGCAAAATGGCAAAATAGGTAGAGGAAGGCCTAAGGGCTATATTTTGCACGAATTTTATATTAGTTTCTTCCCTATTTTGATGCCAAAATGATGAAGGAATATGGAAGAGACAAGTGTACAGTTATATGGGAAAAGAAGGTATTACGTGTATGGTTGAATGCAAGACATGTGTGCGATTGGATTAAAGACATGTGGCTTGATGATGTAAGCATGATGTCATCAAGATGAGGTAAGCATGATGTCATAGGACACGTGTCATCACAAGATAAAAAAGAGAAAATGGACGGTCCAGATCAAGCCACGTATTTTTAAGATCAACAGCCGAGATTCGGTCTTGTTTTCTATAAATACCCCTCCCCTCCGTCTCATTTCGTCCAAGCACAAGGAACCTGTGGGGAAGCTCTTGCAAAATAGAATCTAGAGAGAGAAAGAAGAGGGAGAAAGAAAGGCCAAGTGATCCCAAGCCAAATCAAGCTCTAAAACAAGGTATGTGTGCCGTTTTTGATGTAGTTTCTACCTCCCTTGTTATTTTTGAGCTGGTGGTTAGTTTGATTGGATTTTTTATGATTGAAATCCTATGGGGGAGGTGCTGCACGAAATTGATTAGAATAGGAGAAGATGATATGAATGTTAAAAGCATGTTTAGAGGCTTGGAAACAACAAGAATCAAGTGGTTCTGTGTTGATTTTGCAAGAAATCCAACTTTCCCTTAGTTTGTGATTCTTTTCAGTCTTGACTGTTCTAAATGGTTAGAATTAGATTTTGATTGTTTTGAGCTTGGAAATGGATTCTACATTGAAAATTATGTGGGAATTGCATGTGGAAATAATTTTAGAAAGGTTGGAGTTGAAACTCAAAAGTTAGAGTTCAAGTATGTTCAAGAAAGAATCAAATAGAGATAAGTTGATGACTTGATTCTAATAATTGTTTTGCATCATGTATTGATGTGTTCAGGAACTTAGAACATCCAAGAGGATGTTTAATGGTGTTGACCAAAAATCCATAGGGTTGGAAAGACAAGGGAATCAAAGGAAAAGCAAGAGGAAAGCTATGTTACAGGGTAGTAAACTTACCTATATTGTGTGCTTGATATGTATGCTTGCATGATGTGGTTGTGCTGCCATGATGTGACTAAGCTATGATGAAATATTTACAAAGTTATGTTTGCAAGTTTATGTTATGTTTTTCCTTGGCAATATGTTATGGAAGCATGAAATGCTTTAGCTTACTTTCTATGGCATTCATGTGTTAATGTTATAACCTGTCATGCACGTGCATTGTGTCTTGCATGCTTATGGGTAGTGTTTGCTACTGAGATTCTCTCGAATCTCACCCCTCCCTAACCAACCATTTAGATCAATCAATGGTGCACAATAATGGCATGAGAGGCAAGGAGAAGAAAGTGGAGAATTATTGATGTTAATGAATGATGTTATTATTCAATGTATAATTCTCCTATTATGTAATTTATGTTATGGATACCAATGATACCATGTATTTAATTACAATGTTTATGGGATGAATAAAAATGTATGAGGATGATTGGGAAAGTGTAAACCCAATTTATGTATGCCAGAGAAATAGAAAGAATTAAAGTAAAAAGGAGGTTAAGGGATAAAACGTAGGTCATGGAGTAGTGAGTTTGTAGCTCTAGTTTGACCTATCAAATGAATGAGTTAAGCCATAAAATTTGGTAGATTCATAGTACACATCCCAAGCTTTAAAATAAGAGGTAGATCGCCTCAATTAGATGGGTACACAAAGAGATGCGATTTTTATGGAATTAGTTATGATTTTTCAAAATTGGACATGAAATATGAATTTAAACAATGAATAATGACCCGAGTAATTATGTTGAAAATTTTTAATCCACGGGCTTGTATGTTGACCTACTTGAACTATAACACTTACTAATGCGCACTCTAAGGGGTTAAAGGTAGGATGTTTCATGAATGACTTGAAATTTGTTTGTGGCAGCTTTACCCAAGAGGGGGTGAATTGGGTGAGTTATAAAATTTTTAACGTAATGAAATAGTGAAGTAAATAAAACAAAGGAAATTAAGAGTAAATAAAAGATAGGAGATTAAGTTCGAAAGATTTCACTCCAGAACGAAGATACAGGATTTATATTGGTTTGGTCTCAACCACTTGACCTACGTCCAATCCTTAGAACACTTCTAAGATTTTCGCTATGTTCTCAAGATTCAACGGGCTCTTGGTGCCTTAGTACAATAATTGATTTCCTCAATCACTTCCCCTTACTACCCGTAAGGTTATAATCCCCTCAAGAGTCCACATTCTTGAGTTACTCTCAAAAAATAAGTAAAGAAAGGTATATCAAACTCTCTTACAAAATAAATAAATATTAAACACTGAAGCTCGGTGAAAAACAAAGTATTGAATGTAGCAGTAAATATTTCAACAGATGATAGCTCCTGTATTCAATACTTCATTCAATGCCCTTCATGCCTTTTATAGTTAGAGAAGTTTAATTAACCATTAGACTAAAGAGCTTCTAGTGGTTGGAAAGATCGGTTACTTCAGCAGTTACAACGGTAGTTCACCATTAATGCTTCTAACATGGTAGTTTAAAGGCTACTAAATAACCGTTAAGCTTCGTAATCTGTAACAGCCTTTGAAACAAGTAAGTCTTCTTCTTGAAGGAAATTTGTGAGGATAATAGAATAACTAATGATCATTGATATTGATACAACAATTTGGAAAGCATAGAATCAATCATTAGTTCCTTCAAATATAATCTGAACTTACTTGATTGATGTCTTGATCGATGACTGGTTCATCGATCAAATTATTGATTAAATATAAGGAAAAAGGCTTGAATCAAATATGTATATTTGTCGATAAGCTTGTGGATCAACAGATGATCAACCAGTTGATCGATAAATGGAAAAAAATGAATACAGTGACTTCTAAAAAGATTATGCAGGAATAAAATCTTAAAGTTATCTTTGGCTTTGAATCCTTTGAAAAGAGAGTTAAGTTTAACAGGAAGGCTGAGAAAAGTTTGAAGATAAAGAGATAGAAGATTTTGAAAAACATCGTGTACTATTGTTATTAAATGAACCAGTTCAATGATCGAACAACTTATCAAAAAATTTTTTATCGATCATATTATCAATAAAGCTAAGTATAAGATAAATGTATTTCCAAAGGGTGTTGATCGAATACTCTATCGATAAACAGTTGATAGGAGAAATGATTGATAAAAAGTTTCAAAGAGATTTTCACAGTGAAATTACCAAATATATGATGATCAAATAAATGATCGATTAATGAATAATTGATTCAGTTATCGATAAATAATCATTAAATTCTTATTTCAGAAAAGACTAGGAAAATACTTTGATTAATCATGTTATGTGAAAATAGAAGTTTTAGATGACTGGATGATCGATCATTTTATCGATAAATGAATGACTGATTAGGTGATCTGAAAATGGCTCAAAACAAATATATTCAATGAAGGTGATGATGATCGATCATTTGATCGATAAATTGATTGATAAAAAGGCCTTGAGTGAAAGTTTTGATAGAACACTTTATCGATTAATCAGAAGTTAATTAACATATAATGTTCGAACAGGTTATTGATAAAAGTCTGGTTGATTAAATGATTGATAAATAACAAAATGATCAGAGTATAAAGCATATTTAAAGACTTTACCATTTATTTGAGCTTTCATCGATAACAGCTTTATCGATCTGGTGATCGATAAATGCTTTCATATATTTTACCCCAGTTTTATGACTTTTTTTACAGGTACTTGATCACTATATTATCAATTAATTGATCGATAATTTACTACAAACTTCTACATAAAACAGAGTTAATAACGATCGATAAATTTATCGATCAACTTATAAACTTTGATTTATCTAACACATTATTGATCAAATTCAAGGCCAAATACCTAACAACAAAAGCAGATTATGTTATTGATCAATTTAACAGGTTATCAAAATTACTTAGCAACTTAACTTGTTATCATCAAAACACTTAAATCTAACAAAATTATTTTTGCATGGCATAGAAACAAGTGGATGTTTGTGAACTTGATTGTAATATACCTTGCTTTTTTAACATTATTGTTGTAATTCCTTTGCTACTGAGATTTTAATGAAATCACATTCCTCTCTATGTCTAAATAACACTAATAAGGCTTGCAAGTGGTATTGCCAAGGGCAAGGAAGTCTTGTCTACATGAAGAAAAATGTTATGGAATTTATAATGAACTTTATATACAAGTATTGTAATATTTATGGATTGATATTTTCTATGAATTTTGAGGGATGTAAACTATGTGAAATTACTTGTTAAATGCTGCAAAATATGGCTAGACCATGTTTGAATGGCTATGGTTATGTTTTGGCTAGTTATGCATAAAAAGGATGAAAATTGACCTAATTAAGGGCAAAGTTTGACTATGCAAAATTTTAAGCAAATGAAGGAGTTTGGATAGGAAACTTGACAAATCACTAGATCATATTCTTAGCTTTAAAATGAGTGATATTTCATAAAATTTAAAGTTTTGTACAAGAATTATGCCTTTTCAAAATTAGGCATAAATTCTGAAAAATTGGAAAACTTACCAAGTGAGCAGTAAACTTTAAAGTTGAAACTGAGCGTACATGAGTTAAGATCATACTTTGAAGGTATTCTTCATTAAAGAGCTCATTGCAAGCTTTAAGTAGGACTTGAAATCATATAGTTTCAATTTTTTCTAGAATTAGTTATAATTTTTCAAAGTTTAGCTAAAATTAGGGTTACAATGAATAGTAAACCAAGAAATTAAATTTAAAAATTCAAAATTTTCCAACTTAATACCTTGTTGAATGAATCCAAAAACTCTCACTTGATGTAAAAGTAGATAATAAAGTGAGGTGTTACAAGACCAAATCTTAAAGGCTACAAAAACTATAGTTATGGTTCTAAATTGTTAAAGTGTAATAGTCTTACAGTGTCTAGAATTATTATCCAATGGGTAAATGAGAGAATGGCCTCAAGATATGAACTACAGATATACATTGAAGAGATAAGGAATAGTTTCATAGGGATTAAAAATCAAAACATTACTTTTTCTATTTAATTTACACATTCTCCCTTTCTTTGTAATAAGTTTGTCAAATCATATATAACACCTTTTCTACTTTGAAGATCATGAATCACATTAAAACATAGCTTGTATGTTTTTTCAGTGAATAATTTTTTTGAGTAAAATAGGTTGTGTTTTGTATTACAATTTTAATAATAGTTATTGTTTATCTTTTACTGGGGTTAAATTATAAATTAATTTATTAAAAATTGGGTTAAGGTACAATTTTAAGAACTAAGTTTGAACCATGGGGTACTGAACACCATACATTTTTTAGGTGTAAAAATATACATGAACTTGTCACAAGAGGGCAAAAATACCAAGACGATTGGTTTAGGGTAAATGTCTATTAGTATGGCCCACAAAGTCAGTTCTTAAGGTGTATTTTTAACCACAAACTTAACACTAATGCACACTAGACACCATCAAGTTTTCTTGAGCATAAAAATATACATGAACTTTCTAAGATGGGAACTAAGAAAAATTCATCAACTCCCATAAATCTCTATTAACTTTATTCATTTGGGACCTACCAAATGCCATGTTTTCTCTCTACCCATTCTCACTTCTGCATTGATCCATCTTTTTTTCATCATGATCAACACAGGTACTCTCTCTATCATGTCATTTTCTCAACCTCCAAGACTTTTATATGTATTTACCCAAGATGATGTCTTTCCTTTCTAAGATATGAGGCTCATTTCTTTCTACCCAAATACTATTAGCTCCATCTTGCCTCACTGCCATATAGCAAGACCTTGAAAAATGAATGTGTATGCATGAGAGAGAGAGAGCTGAGAGAGAGAGAGAAAGTGGCGTGACGTTGAGAAATGGGTAAATACATATAAAAGGCTTGGAGGCTAAGAAAACAACATGGCAAAGCGAGAGTAAATTGACTGTGATGAGAGAAAGATAGATGGACTTGAAAGTAGAAATGAGGAGAGAGAAAACATAGCATGTAGTGGGATCGAGAAGAATCAAGTTAACAAATATTTATAGGAGTCGATGAATCTTTTTATTTTTCCCATTTTAGAAAGTTCATGTATATTTTTGTACCCAAATAAATTTTATAGTACCCAATACCCATTAATGTTAACCTCATCGTTAAAAATGTAATTTAAAACTGACTTTGTGGTACAGACATTAACGGCATTATTATTTTTGCCCTTTTTGACAACCTCATGTATATTACTGCATTCAAAATACTTTATGGTGCTTAATACCCGTTAGTGTAAACTTAGTTATTAAAATTGCACCTTAACCCTTAAAAATTTATATTATCTTAAACATAAAATAGACATAATCATCATAACAAAATAGGAGCAATTTTTTAGTATATCTTTATTTTTATATTTTAGATTCTTTTTGTATTATGATATTATTAGGTTGATAATTAAATTAATTAAATTTATTATATATAACAATCATATGTGTATACATATTACTTATTAAATATTAATCTAATTATTATGTTACCGGTTCAACTAAACGGTCTAACCAATTCAACCATTTTAACTGTGACTCATTAGCCTCTCCAATTCAATGTCCAGTCCAACTTTTAAAATGCTAATTTCATCTCAATACCAAGGTTATCATAAGATTGTTAGATCAATAATTACATGCGTGTGTGTTCTTAATGTCATATTCTATTAACCCAACTCAAGAGTCTTGATAACTCAAGTCACTCTTACCTAGTGGTATTTGAGTGGTAACTAAAACTTATATGCAAAGATTGTCTATCTTGTCTTCTAATTCCAATTAAGTTGGATCTCAACTCAAGTCAGTATTGTCAAGTTATTTAAATGTACTTAACCTAAGTGAAACATTACATTCAGTTTGTAATCTCAAGTCGCAAGTAACTAACCTCAAGTTTGGACTTTAGGCATATATATACATCTGAAGTCAACATTGTTTAACCTAAGTTGAGTTATCCTTATTCACACTTAAAAGTAGCTTAACCTCAAGTCATTAAGGCTAACTCAAGTTACAAAGCTTATCTTTGAAACCATCTTAAGTTAACTCAAGCAGCACTACTGGGAAAAAAGTGTCTTACATCGCCATTTTATGTTAGTTACAAAAGCAACCATAGTGAAAAAAAGATGGTGGCATTTTTGTAAATAAATTCTAATTTTTCATGATGGTCATACAAATAACGATCATGAAAAGTCTTATAGTGTTTTAAAAAATAAAGCTGAAAAGTCCCTACTTGACTTTTAATAATGATTGTTTATATAATCATTGTTGTTTGTAGAAACAACAATAGTTGTAAGGGACGACTGACATTAAAAGTAATTTAAAAAGCCTTAGGCAGGTCCTCAACATTTTTTACAGTTTCACATTTTTCCTTTACTTATCACTTTATGCTGCGACAACAACCTTTACCCTTCTCCCTAAATAAGTTCCTATGGTGTTTTTCGGCATATCCATGTCAATTTCCACTATTGTAGACCACCCCATAGTCGTCAATGACATTTTCACCATTTGCTTTGCTTTCCATCATCGTCTTCACAACTTTCTCTTCTTATTTTCTTCTCTAAAGCACTCTTATATGGATTTCTATGGTGTTTGATGCTTTTAGGCTTTTGGGTAATCATTTTTTTAAGTCTTGAAACATGTTTTTAGCAATGTTATCAATTTTTGTTTGGTTTGATGTTGTTACATGATTGTTATGTGAACTTTGAATCCAATGGTATAAAAATTGATTTGGTTGTCGGCTTTTTAGACTATATAGTTAATATTTTGATTCGGTGATTGATAAGTCTCATATTCTACTTATATTTTCTAGTCCAAACTTATGCTTTTATAGCTTTTAATTGTGTAATATGGGTTAAGTTAGAGGTTTTTATGCATCAAGGGTATAAAAGTCGATTGTGTGTTTTTATGTGATAATTCTTGGGTTCTATTCATTCATCGGCTCTTATGTATCATACTCTAGATTAGATGACTATGAACTTAATTTGACCATTATAGGTGATTAAAGATTGAAGAAATCAAGGAAGTAATGATTCTGTCTTAGTGCTCTGCGACACCCTCTTCTGTTCGCCACAGTGAACGTATCTAATAAGGAGCACAATTCATTAATTCAAATGGTGTCACCTTGGCTGTACGCCACAGCAAACATCATGGGGCACCGTGGCAAAAGGACAAAAAGCTACATTTAAATTCTAGATCACACACTAAAAACAAAGACCGCTATTTTTCACTTCCAGATCGATTTCTCCACCCAGATCTCTCTCAACTTCGTCTCTTTGACTTCTCTACCCTTCTCTATTATCAATCCATCATTTCTACTCAATTTCTTCCATTTTTCACGTATTATTCTCCTTTACTTCTCCTTTGATCATTGCTACTGAAACGTCCTTCTTTTAACCCCTCATAGTACGCATTAGTAAGTATTATGGTTTAAGCAGATCACGACACAAGCCTGTGGATTTAAAATTTCAACACAATTACTCAGGTTACTATTCATTGTTCAAATTCCATATTACAGGCTCAACTTTAAAAATTCATCACTAATTCTAAAAAAATTGTATTGAGGTGTTCTGAAATTCTACAGAAAGCACTTTCAACAATATTTAAGAGAAAAAAATCCAATTGAACTTATGTATGCCCAATTCGTATAGTTTAATCAATAAAGATTACTGTTCATTTAGTATGTTCTGGAACTTTTAGATTCTGTGCCTCAACTTTGAAAATTCGTATCTCCTTACGTACACATCCTATTGAGGTGATCTACCTCTCATTTAAAAGCTTGGGATGTGTACTTTAAGTCTTCCAAATCTGGTCTCTTAACTCATTCATTTGATAGGTCAAACTGGAGCTACAAGCTCACTGTCCCAGGACCTACGTTTTATCCCTTAACTACTTCTTACTTTGATTCTTTTTATTAATTTGGCATACATAACTTGGGTTTACTCTTTCCTATTCACACTCATACTCTTCATTCATGATATAAACATTCTAAGCACATAAATTGCATTGATGGCATTCATAAACATAATGTACAAAATGGGAGAATTATACATTGAACATAGGCCTCATGCATTAAATTCAATAATTCTCCACTTTCTTCTCCTTGCTTCTCATGCCATTCTTGCCCATTGTTGATTGACCTAAATGGTTGGTTAGGGAGGGTTGAGATTTGAAGGAATCTGAGTAGCAAACATTACCACATACATACGCAAGATGGATGCTATGTATGGTATGTATTTTTTCATAAACTTAAGTTAACTAGTGACATGCCATCATACTTCACTACAAAAAAAAACTGCTGATTAGCGACGGAATTTGTGATGGAAAAAAATTCCATCACAAATTAGCAGCAGAATTTGCGACGAAAACAAATTCCGTCACTAATTTCTGACGAAATTGAGATGGAAATTCCGTCGCTAATTTTTTCGACAGATTAGCGACGGATTAGTGACAGAATTTCTGTCCGTCGCTAATCCGTCAGAAAATCCGTCAATAAATATTTAGTGACGGAATTAGTGACGGAATCTTTTTTCGTCAGAAAATTCCGTCGCTGATCCATCAAAAAAATTAGCGACGAAAATTCCGTCGCAATTCTGTCAGAAATTAGCAACGGAATTTGTTTCCGTCACAAATTCCGTCGTAAATTTTAAGAAAATAAATTACATAGGATATATATACAAGTAGGAGAATAGTGTTTATCATAATCTATTTAAATCATTTAATTTTTTATATAGAATAATTTATTAGATTTTATTATAGTAGTTATTTTTTGAATAACAAGATTTTTTGACTAATTCTAAATGATTTTCTTCAAATATATAAAACACATATACATAATATATATATATATATAATTAAATTGTATATCTTATCAATGTTAATTAAAAAATAAATTTAAAAAATATTTATAAAAAATTATTTATGATTTAAAATTCAAAATTAGTGTCATTGGAAATTAAAATTATATTAAAAATATTTTTTAAAAAATAAAACATTATAAAAAATAGTAAAAAAATATTTAAAAAATATTTTTTCATTAAAATAGTTATGATTAAAATTATCATATAGTATATTTTTAGTTTTTAATAATATATATGTATATATAATTGTTTGTGTAAAATAATATAATATATAAATTTAATTTTACATAATAAGTCAACAGGTTCATTGCAGCTCAACTGGTAAAGCCGCACGTGTGCATGGAGGAGGTCCTGGGTTCAAGCCATGGAGAAGTCACTTTGAGAAGGGAATTATGTGGTGGTGACACGTGGCGCACACGTGGCAGGCGGAGGTGAGGTGGTAGCGACACGTGGAGGTGGTCCCCAGTGATGACATGGCAATTGGTAGAGGTGCCACGTGGCATTTTATTTTATTTTTTAAAAAATTGAGTTAGCAACGGATTAGCAACAAAATTTTTCCGTCACTAATTTGCGACGGAAATTTCTGTCAAGAATTAGCGACGGATTAGCGACGAAAAAATTCTGTCGATATCCAGTGCTAATTCGTCACTAATCAATTAGCGATAAAGGAATTAGTGATGGAACAAATTCCGTCGCAAATTCCATCGCTAATCCGTCGCTAAATAAAAAATTCCGTCGCTAAATTCCGTCGCTAAAAGCATGTTTTTTTGTAGTGCTTTATGCTTCGTATAAAAAAGCATGGCCATGAAAACATATTAAAATTAGCATTTCTAGCAACAATTATCATGTCACAACATCATACAATCAACAATTACAAACCAACACATAAGCATACCACATCAAGCACATAAGGGGTAAGCTCACTACCTTGTACTCCAAGCTTTCCTCTTGCTTTTTTTTCTTCCTTTAACACCTTTGACTTCCCAACCATAATAGCTTTTAGTCAACATCAATAAATATCTTCTTGGATGTTCCAAGGTCCTAAACATAACCATATTGATCATACAATCTATTAGGACCAAGAGATTACATAATGTTGAAGACTAGCCCTCTTGAACCTCAACTCTTCTTCTTGGTTTTAGAGCTTTCTTTCTAGCTTTTCTAACATAAATCTCACCATCTCCCACCCCTAAGGTCTATTTCTTATCAATTAGGACCACTTTAGATGGACTTAGATTCAAGAAGATCAAATCTGGAAATTTTGCTCAACGGGTATTGTTCACACAGAAATTCCAGAATTTTTACTCAATGTTGAAAATTCATAATTAATTTTAGAAAAATCCAAACCTAGTGGTTCTAAGTTCTATTGAAAGCTTCTTAAGTTCTCTTTAAATGAAAAATAGTTTCAGGAACCAATTCTATGCTAAACAATACCATATTGTACAAAATTAGCCACTCTTCTAATGGTTGAGAACTGTTTCCAGATTTTAAACCTTAACTTTGAAAAATCACCATAAATCGTACACATATCCAAATGAAGTGTTCTATAAATGGATTTAAAGCTTATAGAGTGTGCTTTAATCATGAAAAATTTTAGAATTAGATACAAAAATAACTCATTCAAAATAGGCATCAAGACAGATGCTATAATCATCACATACCTTGGTCTTGAAGCTTGAATCTTGTTACTTCTTCTTGGCCTTCACCCCCACGTTTTTCTCTCTAATTTTTGGCAGATTTTTCCCCTACAAATGGCTGCCAAAATGCTCTTCCAAGTTGGGGTATTTATAGCCAAAATTATGACAAGAGTTGCCAATTTTGCCCTTGATAAAATGTGATAATTCCAAAGCCACTTGTCCAAGCTTCAAGTCTTCTATCACAAGAACTTGCCAAGCATCCGTATGACATCATACCCTTCACATCATCAAGCTCCTTTCTTGTCTCATCATTCCATGTGGCAAAATCTCATGAAAAGAAAGGGAGAAGATTGGATCTTAACCCTTAGATCAAACTTAGTCTCCAAGTTTCCTTCCAATTTACTTGGCTCACATTTGTCAAACTTTCTTGATGGCCTTCCAGAGCTCAAAAAATTTTTCTGCCTACTCCATAAATTCTTTTTAACTCTAAAGAATATCTATAAATTTTCTCAAGTCATAACACTTCCTTTAAGCCTTGCATAAAAATCATTCACTAAAATACCCTTTTATTAGTATAACCGGCTTTATATTTTATTAAAGCCATTCCACTGGCCTTCTGGCTGCGGGACTAATATTATAAATTAGCACAACCTTTTAACTATTTAACCTTATTTTTGTGTATATTTTTTAGGTCTCTTGCTAGTTTAAATAATTACCTCAAACAGTGTACTTTTTACCGACCATAATGTTATAAATTCCATTTAAGCTATCTTAGGGGTATTTTCGTCATTTCTCTTCATGAAAAAGTCTTAGAATGTTAGTTCCCATTTTTTGGAGATTTTTTTGGAATTTCTGGTGTAACTTTTCATTTTTACCACTGATGGCTGTAACTTTCTAAATTTACGGTTTTACCCCTACTTAGGCTCAACCTTATAAAACCATCTCTTTGAGGCTTTTAACTTAACCTTTGGCCTGTATCTAGCCTCTTTTCTCTTCCTGGGCCTTTGAGACTTTACTGGAGCCTCTAGCTTTGATTATACTTTAGCCCCTGAAAACTTTCACTTTGCAGTTTAGTCCCTGAAACTACTTTGACTTCTTTTCTCATCGTTGGGACCTCTGTTAAAAAAGGGTCTAGTAGCCCATTCAATTCAGGCTAATTCTGGTACTTTTCAGCCCAAAAATTGGGATATTTCAATTCTCTCCCTCTCAAAAGAATTTTGTCCTTGAAATTCTGAGTCAAACCTTTATTCTTACCTTTAATGAGAGGTCAACTGAGGAGAATATCCCCACTTATACTTAACTTTGACCTCTTCAACTTTCATTATACTTTGTTGTTGGGTTTCAACCCTGAAATCCATACTTACATGACTTGTCGTTTTATACTTTTTTGTCATTTATATGAGCATGGCCGTTGCTTTTAAGCATTTTGTATCACTGCTCACCTTCTTCCTATACTTTAGACTCATTTTTTCATAATAATACCATGACAGTATACCTATCTTCATGGTATTTTACTATACCATGACATTTTGGGTTCCTTTAATACCGCCTTTATCTATTATTTTTGGTATACCCTGTCATTCCTTTTTACTTTAAGGGCATATCTCCTTTCTTTCCTTCATAGATTAGAACAAAATTGAGCTTAATCTAATTAACAATAAAGGTGTCTCGAACAAGTCAAGGGTACTTTCTCTATATTAGTCTACCACTGAAGGAGATTTTCGTATCTTAAACTCATCCTTGGTCATCGTCTTCCCAAAGAGGTACTATACTCTTACTCTTATGACTCAACCACTTTCTCTGATGCTTGGTCTACTGTGACCTCGGGAGCTACTGTACTCTACCATAAGCCTCTTCAAGATCCATTGTGACCCTGAAATTTTCCTCTACTTGAGCCATATTCCCATCTCTGGGAACTTTAGATCACAAGACTGAGTAATAAAATAACTCACCTCTACTCAGCTGGTAGCTTGACTGATTATTTCCCAAGACTGATCACAGATATCAGTATTGTTTTCTTAGGCCTTACTTAATCCTTTCTGTTAACTCTTGAATACTTAACCTTTCCATATTTCCTTAGCCCTTACTTTTAGCTTCCTTAGGCCACTTTCTTTTCCTTGTGCCCTTTGAATCCCGAGGCACTAGTTGTCTCTAGAGCCCATTAACTTGCTATTATATCAATGCCAGCCTGCCTTGTCTTAGGACTCTGTAGTCCTTACTATCTCTTGACAAATCTAACAGCATCTAGAGAGGACTTATATCATCATATTCTCATTATTCTTTAGTATCCCATAGCACTCTGTTAAGCTCGAGGAGCATCTGTTTGTATATCACACTTCTATTTTCTTAACCAGTTTCACTCTCTCTCTCTCTCTCTCTGGGGTAAGGTCCGTCCCGTGTCTTACCTCGACTGCTTTTACTTTTCCTGTGGGAGGATAGATTGCTCTGACTAGAGCATCATCAACTCAACTACTTACTTTCCCTTTCATTCCTTCATAGGATAGCTTACTCTTACTAGAGTAGTATTGCTCTGATCCAGAGAACCACTTCCCAATCTTAAAGAGGTACTTCATGGTCAAGACTTTGCTCACATGCAACCTCTGCCAGGTTATATTCCTCAAATATCATATCCCTATTGAAGGGAGCCTCTCCATTAGATTACTCAATCATATAGGCAGTGGCATCTCTCTATAGGAATCTCATCTCTTAAATTCCTTTATGGCCTGAGTGCCATGGTTGAACACTCTTGGATGCCTTAGGGACATAAAAGAATACTGTTTAGTCCCTGACATTATCAAGTTCTAGGTATTATCAAGAACTTGCTTATCTCTCTCTATGTATCAATTCCCAGGGCAACCATCCACTATCATGTTCTTATTTATTTCCTTTCATCTCTAACCTCAATAGGGATTGATTGAGCTCAAATTATTCTTATCTTTTGATTACATCATCCATGGTTTTGTTGCATTTTCTGGCTCTTTTGGTTATAATTGAGCTTATTTTAGGTTAAGAGTCCATACATTGAGTTAGTGTCTTTTTTAGGGTAAAATCATCATAATTAGTTATTAATTGTATTCAATTAATTTCTAGGACAATTGATGCCTTAAATTGTTGCTTTTCAGTGTAGGACACCTGAGATATTAGAGCCAAGGTTGAAGACTCAAGGCACAAAGAGCAAAAAGAGGAGCCTCTACCATGGTTCGCCGCAGCACACTTCTGCCTTCGCCGCGGCGAACGTCTGCTTTCAAGAATGAAACTCTCTGCTATGGTTCACCGCGGCAAACCCCCCTTCACCGTCGTATCAGCACATTCAAACCCGACCATTTCGGGAAAATTTGACTTGCTCGCTTCCATGAACCGACCCTGACACGTCATATTCGGGTTAGAAACCCTATTTTCGGTATGAATGAGGTCAGACACGGGGATCTAGCCTCCATCCACGTTTTTCTCTTCATCTTCTCTCATCTCTCCCACCAGAACCCTAATCCCTCACCTTCCACTGTCACCTTCATCCATAGGCAACACTGAGTCAACTTCAATGGAGATGTTTCTGCACAACATGAGTGGCTAGGCTTCCTCCAGCTCTTGAAGATGGATGATTGGCATGAGTTCTAAGAGCTTAAAAGGGGAGTTTTAGTTTCATCTTAGTTTTAGCTATGTTTTTATGAATTCCTAGGTCTAGGATTTGTAAATTCTTAGTGAAAGACTTTGATTGATATGTAATCATGAGTTGATGATTCATATTTGTAGTTGGATTTCATGCTTCAATATATGTAGTTACATATATGTTCTTTGTAGCTTTATTGATTCTCTTCATCTTGCATGGCCATGTTTTGATGATGAGTTGATTTTCTGTTGCATTGAACCATTTGCATTAATCATTCTTAATTACACATTAGGGAATCTTAACAATGTTTTCATTAATGAGTCATTAATGTAAGCATTGGACTCAATGAGTTATTGAGGTTGTTATCAAGAAAACCTAATGAATTTATAAAACTCCCACATCTTAAGAGAACTATGATTGCCAAGAATCCATTTTCAAGAAGTTTTATCAATTGATTCAGTACTTGACTTCCATCTATTTCATCTTAATCTCCTAAAAATCCAAAAATATATTTACATTCTATTGCATTTTATCTTAATTACAAGTCTCAATGAAAACCCCTAACCTTTTCCAGCTCAATTTGCATAACTATGGCATTTAGTTAATCTAGGATCATAATTTCAGCTCCACAAGTGAAAGGACCCGAGGTTGTGTGATTGAGCTCAAGATATTATTATCTTTTCATTACTTTATCCATGATTTTGTGATACTTTCTGGCCCTTTTTAATGATAATTGTGCTTAATTTAGATTTAGAGTCCTTACTTTAAGTTAGTGTCATTTTGAGGATTAAATTGTCATAATTGGTTGTTAATTGGATTCAATTGATTTCTAGGACAATTGATACTTCAATTTGTTGCTTTTTTATTGTAGGACACTAAAGATTGGGGCCAGAATTGGAGAACTCAAGGCAAAAGAAGCAGGAAAGGACCCTCTGCCTAAGTTCGCCGCGGCAAACGTCTTCATTCGCCACGGCGAAACTCATCTGTTGAAGCAAGGCTCTCTGCCATGTTTCGCCGCGGCGAACCTCTCGAATCAGCAAATCTCAGACCTGACCATTTCGGGAAAATTTTAACCTACCCAACCCCAAGAACCGACCCATGCACGCAAGTTTCGGGTTAGAAACCCTATTTTGGGTATGATGAGATTAGACTATCACAATTCAGCCACCACCTTCGTATCTTTCATCCTCTTCTCTCATCTCCACCTCAAAACCCTAATCCCATTTCCATTCCTTCCATCTGCTGCTGCCATGGCTGAAGAACAATACCTAGTTGGAGTTGATTCAAGAGTTATGACGAGCTAAGCTTCTCAACTCTTGAATATGGTGGAAGAAGCATGAGTTCACAGAGCTTCAAAGGGGAGTTAGCTTCATCCATAAGTTCTAGTTCTTTATTTATGAACTTCTAGGTCTTAGGATTTGTAAATTTGGGCTGAACTATTTTGATTATGGTTGTAATCAATTCTGGATGACTCTTTTGTGTATTGGATTAGTTAGTGTTGAATTTGAGCTTCAATACATGTGGTTACATGTATGTTTCTATGCAACTCTTTTGATACTCTCCTTCTTGCATGGTATTGTTTGATTGTTGAGTTAATCTGGGCTTGCATTAAACCAAGAGCATTAATTAATCTTAATACACACACTAAGTGAGCTTAATAGGATCTTATGAGATGAGTGCCATTGATTAAGATCCTAGACTTAAAGAGTTCTTTAAGGTTTTTCATTTAGAAAACTTGGTGATTTCTACTCCCAAAGTTATTTTGAACTATGATTGCTTCAAAGCTGTATTCAAGAGATTACATATCATTAACTTCCACTACATTACTACTATCTTAGAAAAAATCCAAAAACATAGTAACTTAGATTTGAATTAATTGCATTTAGTTATGGCATTTCATTAATTGTTAAAAACCCAAAAAACCCCTTTTTCATTACTCTGCATAGCATTAGTCTAACCTAGATATCTAACTAAGGCTCCCAAAAGAGAACGACCCGAGTTAGCATTACTGCATAGCTTGGATAAATTTTTGAGCGAGAACCTCAAAGCGAACGATAATTAAGGCTCTCTTTCATTGTGCCTATAGTACAATCCTTGGATTAATTTTGAAATTAGCCCCAAGGTGTAAGCAAAGACAAGTCAAGGCGATTTTCAGGGATCTTTCCCGACTTTACCCTTTCTAGCTTTCTTTACCTCTTGACAAATTATTCATATGGTCAGGTACTAATCACTATACCCTCACCATATCACACAGCAAACATTTAATATCCTTACTGTGTCGTATCTATGTCAGCCACCTAGGTCATCATTGACCCATTATTCATCATCATCAAATCTCTCTCCCTCTTGGTTCACTATCCCTTAGGGATTTCAACCTATATTTAGGGATTTAAAGAAACCTCAAGTATCTTATCCTATTACCTTGCCTCTACCAAGGTCACATCGATTACTTAAGGTATAGGTTGATATTCGGTTCCCTTGCTAGGGCATTGACTTATACCTTTGACTGACTTAGTGTACCCTTAACCATTCATTTCTATGATCATATACTAATCATAAAGTGACCATACTACACAGCATGCATTGAATATTAAAATGTTTCTGCTATGCGACATTCCAGTCAAGCACCTTTAATCAATCACCTGAGGCTTAGGTTTTCATCCTGCTTCCCTATTGGGGTCTAGACTCTTACCCCTTCCTGGCTTACCATACTCTTAGCCATTACCTTCTGGGGATGTCTTTTAACTTTGACTCATTCTCCAGTCAATCTCTCTCAGCTCAACCATTCCTCTCCTAAGGGGGAGTCTCTTAGCAGTGACTACTTATCGCTCAAGTTACTCTCTGTCATTCCTTACTTCTCCTCTATATCCATTTCCCTTGGAGAAAATACCTCAATGTCTTAACCTTAACCTTAGTTGGACCAATCCTAGAAACATGTTACTTTTCTAATTAGGTTTTCCCTCATACCGGGCTTTACTTGAACCAATACTCTGCTTATACCTTGGTCAGAACCTTTACCAAAACTTCTATTCTGCTTAAATTCTTACCAAAACCTTTGTTCTGTTTACATACTTGCCAAAACCTCCGCTCTGACACAAAAATAAAATGTCCTTCCTTTAACCCCTCAGAGTACACATTAGTCAATGTTATGATTCAAGCAGATCACGAAACAAGCCCATGGATTTAAAATTTCAACATAATTACTTGGTTACTATTCATTGTTCAAATTCCAGATTACAGGTCCAACTTCAAAAATTCATAATTAATTCCATAAAAATTGTATTGACATGTTCTAAAATTATACAAAAAGCTCTTTCAATGATCTGTAAGGAAAAAATATCCAATTATATTATCTTTGCCAAATTCATACAGTTTAATCAATAAAGATTACTGTTCATTCGGTACATTCTAGAACTTTCAGATTCTGTGCGTCAAATTTGAAAATCCGTATCTCCTTGTGTACACATCCAATTGAGGTTATCTACCTATCATTTTAAAGCTTCAGGATGTGTACTATAAGTCTGCCAAATCTGGTGGCCTAACTCATTCATTTGATAGGTCAAATTGGAGCTACAAGCTCACTGCTCCAGGACCTACTTTTTATCCCTTAACCACTTCTTACTTTAATTCTTTTTATTAATTTGGCATGCATAACTTGGGTTTACTCTTTCCCATTGCTCATACTCTTTCATTCATGTCATAAATATTCTAAGCACATGCATTGCATTGATGGCATTCATAAACATAATGTACAAAATGGGAGAATTATACATTGAACATAGGCCTCATGCATTAACATCAATAATTCTCCACTTTCTTTTCCTTGCCTCTCATGCCATTCTTGCCCATTGTTGATTGATCTAAATGGTTAGTTAGGGAGGGGTGAGATCCTAGGGAATCCGAGTAGGAAACATTACCATATACATGCACAAGATGGATGCTATGTATGGTATGTATTTCTCCATAAACTTAAGTTAACTAGTGACATGCCATCATGTTTTATGCTTGGTATAAAAATGCATGGCCATGGAAACATATTAAAAACAGTATTTTCAGCACAATTATCATGTCACAACATCATACAATCAACAAATACAAACCAACACATAAGCATACCACATCAAGCACATAAAGGGTAAGTTCACTACCTTGTACTCCAAGCTTTCCTCTTGCTTTTTTTTTCCTTTGACTCCTTTGACTTGCCAACCATAATAGCTTTCAGTCAACATCAATAAACATCTTCTTGGATGTTCCAAGGTCCTAAACATAACCTTATTGATCATACAATCCATTAGGACCAAGAGATTACATAATGTTCAAGACTAGCCCTCTTGAACATCAACCTCTCCTCTTGGTTCTAGGGCTTTTTTTCTAGCTTTTCTAACATAAATCTCACCATTTCTCATCCTTAAGGTCCATTTCTTGTCAATTAGGACCACTTTAGATGGCCTTAGATTTACGAAGATCAAATCTAGAAATTTTGCTTCACAAGTACTGTTCACACAGAAATTTTAGAATTTTTACTCAAACTTGAAAATTCATAATTAATTCTAGAAAAATTGAAACTGAGTGGTTCTAAGTTCTACTGAAAGCTCTTTAAGTTCTCTTTAAATGAAAAATAGTTTTAGGAACCAATTCTATGCTAAACAGTACCATAATTGTACGGAATTTGCCACTCTTCTAATAATTGAAAACTATTTCCAGATTTTAGACCCTAACTTTGAAAAATCACCATAAATCGTACACATATCCAAATGAAATGTTCTCCTATAGATTTAAAGCTTATAGAGTTTACTTTATTCATGCAAAATTTTAGAGCTAGATACAGAGAGTAACTTATTTGAAATAGGCATCAAGATAGATGCTATAATCATCAGATACCTTGATCTTGAAGCTTGAATCTTGTTACTTCTTCTTGGCCTTCACCCCCATGTTTTTCTCTCTAATTTTTAGCACAATTTTCCCATGACAAATGGCTGCTAAAATACTCTTCCAAGGTAGGGTATTTATAGCCAAAATTATAACAAGGGTTGCCAATTTTGCCCTTGATAAAATGTGACAATTCTAAAGCCACTTGTCCAAGCTTCAAGTCTTCTACCACAAGAACTTGGCAAGTGTCCTTATGACATCATACCCTTGACATCATCAAGCTCCTTTCTTGCCTTATCATGCCATGTGGCAAAATCTCATGAAAAGAAAGGGAGAAGATTGGATCTTGACCCTTGGATCAAACTTAGTCTCCAAGTTTCCTTCCAATTTACTTGGCTCACATTTGTCCAACTTTCTTGATGGCCTTCTGAAGCCCAAAAATTTTTTTTATCTGCTTCATAAATTCCTTTTAACTCTAGAGAATATCTATAAATTTTCTCAGGCCATAACATTTCCTTTAAGCCTTGCATAAAAATCATTTTCTAAAATACTCTTTTATCGACAAAACCTGCTTTATAGTTTATTAAATCCATTCCACTAGCCTTCTGGTACGGGACTATTTTTATAAATTAATACAACCTTTCAACCATTTAACCTTATTTTTGTGTTATTTTTGTGTACATTTTTTAGACTCTTGCTATTTTAAATAATTACCTCAAATAATGTGCTTTTTACCGGTCATAGCCTTATAAATTCTATTTAAGCTATCTCAAGGGTATTTTTATCATTTCTCTTCACAAAAAAGTCTTAGAATGTTATTTTTCATTTTTTTGAGATTTTCTTGGAAATTTTATGTACTTTCTATTTTTACCCCTGATGGCCGTAACTTTCTGAATTTATGTTTTACCCCTACTTAGGCTCAACCCTATAAAACCATCTCTTTGAGGCTTCTAACTTAACCTTTGGCCTGTATCTAACATCTTTTCTCTTTCTAGGTCCTTGAGACTTTAGTAGAGGCTCTGTTAAAAAAGGGTCTAGTAACCTATTCAATTCAAGCTGATTCTGATACTTTGGGGCCCAAAAATCGGGATGTTACAACTGCCATGGCCATGGAGATTGCTGAGCTTTGTGGAGCTACAATTTCAATCATGAGAGGCTAGATCGTGATTCCTTGATGTTTAATGAAGCTAATCTGAGTTCCTAAAACTATATTGGGAGTTTCTTCTATCTTATTCTTAATTTCACTCTTTACATTTATAGATTATAATTTCAATTCTTCCAACCGAAACCCTTAATAAATTATATTATTCTATTCATATCCTCTCCCTCTATTTTTGGCTCCAAAGTATGTAGAAAATTTTTGTCCCACTAAACTTTAGGTTATTTCACTGTATAATTTTCCAATATCGATTAAATTTTTCCTGAATCCTGTCTAATCCAATACTTTTAAAAATTTACTTCTCCACACCAATAACTTTCTTTTTAAGAGGAGACATTCACCCATTTTTCTTGGGTCAATATTTAACCTATAACTCCTTCTGTTCAATTTTTCCCAAAATCAGTCTTTTACCAACATAATTTGGTTTTAAATATTTTAAACCTAACCTCTACACTTTCAAAGGTTGGAAATAATTTCATAATCTATAATAACCTCTCAAATAATTTTTTCTAATTTTGTATCAATTATTGAGGCCTCTATATATTTAAAATAATTCATTTTGTCCAATTCTCCCCTAATTAGTCAAAAATACCAATAATTACAAAAATTTTAAAATAATTTATTTTTACTCTGTTTTCACCTTTTAGTATCAAATACTATTTTAGACCTTTTATTTTATTTTTCATAAGTTTCTGAGAATTTTCAGGAATTTTAGGCACAATTTTCAATTTTGCTCTTCCTTAATTGAAACTTTTCAAAATGATAGTCTGGTCCCTCCTTGGGTTTTACTTTAAAAATTGTTCCGTCTCTATGTCTACTACACTTCCTGACCCTTGCTCAATTCTAAATTTCTCATTTTCTTGGTGATAATTACAAGGATATGATAAAAGAGACTCCTTTAAAGGTGTTGTGGTGTCTTTCAAAAATATCATGTTTTAAGCATATGTTTTCTAATGCCATAGAAGCAAAAAAATTGAGATGACATGCTAATAAGAAAATAAGTGATGGGAAGCTTTAACATCCAACTAATTCTCCTTAATGAAAGAAAATAGATGAATTGTTTCCTAAATTTGGTGGCAATCCAAGAAACATTCAGCTTGGACTTTATAGAGTTGGAATCAATTCTTATGATAATATTAATAGCACACAGTGCATGGCCAATTCTCCTAGTGATTTACAACTTGTTTTTATATGAAATGCAAGTATATTTGTGATGCATGTTTGAATGTGTATGAAAAAGAGATATATTTTCTTTGATCTTTCATATTAGCGAAATCTTGAAGTGATACACAATTTAAATGTGATGTATGCAAAGAAAAATATGTGTGGTAGTCTTGTGGGCACATTTGTGCATATATGTGAAAAGACTAAGGATAGAATTAACATGACATTAGATTTTGCCAAAATAGAAATAAGAACTCAATTAGATGCTCAACAAAAAGAGAATAAGAAAGCTTATCTAAATCTAGCAACACACACATTGTCCAACAAAGAGAAAACAAGCTTTTGTGATTGTTTACACAATATTAAGGCGACACTTGGGTATTCTTCTAATGTAACAAAACTTGTTTCGATGAAGGATTTAAACATGACGATGATGAAATCTCACGATTCCCATGTGTTGATGCAAGAATTATTACCAATGACTATCGAAGGCATGAAAGACTATGTCAGAAGCATTATAACTAGACTATTTATATTCTTTAATGCTATTTGAAACAAAGTAATTGAAACTAATGAATTGGGTGACTTGAAAAAAAAAGGTTACATTATTCTTTCTTAACTGGAGATGCACATTCCTCCTCCTCCTTTTTTTTTTTTAATATGATAGTACATTTGATAGCTTATTTGGTAAGAGAGATAAGACCTTGTGGTCTTGTACATTTAAGGTGGATGCATCTATTTAAGTGATCAAAAGGGTATTTTAAGAATCCATATTGACTTAAGACATTAATTGTGGAAATATATATATTTAAAGAGGCTCTTGAGTTTTGTAATGCATACCTTCAAGTGGTAAAGCCAATTAGACTTCCTCAATCTTGACATGATCAGGAGACAAATAAGAAACATGGAGGGTCAAAGTGATAAGTATGCCTCCTAAAGAGGTATTGCAAACACATCTATATATTTCAAACAATATGAAAGAAGTTCAACCTTATTTAGAGGCTCATAAAAAAAGGTTGAAGAACAAGTTCCCCCAAAAGAAAGATATGCAATTAGCTAGTAAGCACAATAAGACATTTACAGATTAGTTCAAGCAAGAGGTTTTAAATGTCAACATTAGTTCTTCTGACATAGTGCATAAATTAACCATGGAGCCTCATTTCAAGGTTGTGACTTGGGATGGATATGAAATAAATGGGTACTCCTTCTATACAAAAGTCTAAGATAATAAAAAGTACTATGCAGAATAATAGAGTTTTGGTTGTAGTAGAAACAATGCATTTTTGTAGTTCAAAGAATAAGAACCTTACATTAGCACTGATGCCCTATTATAGAGTTATTGAAGAGATATGGGATATAAGCTAAGGCAAGTTCAAAGTTTTTGTCTTTAAATGCAAGTGAGTTAACAACAATGTTATTCAAATAAATTCCCAACCTAGATTAGATTTACCTTTATTGATCTTAATAGGGTTGTTTATAAAGATGAGCATTTTATCTTAACAAGTTGCAACATCCGCAACTTTACCCCCTTTTGTACACATTTGGAAGCATTATGATTCAAGCAAGTCATTAATTAAAGCGCATAAATTAAAATTTTGCATTCTGTTCTCAAGTTACTTTTCATTTGGTAATTTTAGTTTTATGATCCAACTTTAAAAATTCATAGCCAAATGTAAAAAAATAGAATAGAGGTGATTTAAGTCTTTATGTAAAAATTTTTAAATTCTCTATAGGAAAAAAATACTTATTAGATCATTTCCTTAGTCATAGATTCCCAATGTCATTTAGAAATTTATTGTTTATTTGGTAAAGACTATAACTACTAGAAGTTCTGCCCTATTTTTGAAAAATGATAACTCTTAGCTCATGTATATATTTGAGATGGTCTACTAGTTGATTAAAAGCTCATGATGTACTCTAGTTACACATAAAATCTCATGGGCAAATTTGATGATTTACTTTGCTTTTGCCTTGTCTCAAAGTTGTTACTTTTTGTTAGAATGTTATCCTCTTGTAATAGCCACCCTATTTGGAATTCCATCAATTACTTATCTATCAAAAAAAGAATTTAGTTTAGCTTAATTTAAATTAACATGTTATAAACATCTCTTTACATATATGTAACCATTCCAACATTTCATAAATCATTCTCATGATTTATCATAATCATCTTTATATGCCTATATCATCATTCATCATTACATATCATTAATAGGCATGTTTATAAATACATCAATATATAAGGAGAATTATTACATAACATAACATAATATATAAATGTTTAATTCTCCCCTTCAATCTTCTTGTTTATCTTACACATCTTCTTTTTATGCCTACCATACCTATTATGGGTGGATAAGGGAAGGTGAGGTTAAAGAAAATCTCATTAGCAAACATATCACTCAAACATATAAGACACAGCTTGGTATTACATAACATGCTTGCAAATTTACCACAATGACATGTTTGATGAAACGTCCTACCTTTAGTCCCTCAGAGTACACGTTTGGAAGTGTTATGGCTCAAGCGGATTGTGACAACCGCTCTTTCAAAACCATTTTAGATTAAATCCAACAATTTCTTTGAATGATTAACCATGATAGAAAAGAAGAAACCTTAAAATTTTAAAATCGCTATCATGGTTAAAAGAAATAAACTTATAATAAGAGTAACATCGATTGTTACCTTGGGCCTTGGACTTCCAAAGTCCAGAAATATCATTCAACCATTAGCCCAAACTAAACTTATATTTTCAACCATACAAACTGATAACTCAGTTTAATATAAACTATAGAGCTCATTAATCAAAAGTCAACACTTTTGAAGGAGCGTTACATGCAGAGTCTAAAATGTCTCGGGCCTCCTCGCGGCCCTATCATACCAGATAGTAGTAATTAAAAGTATTATTTTACATCATGATAGTAGATGAGCCCTATGTGGCAATATATAACAAGTCAACACATAGAACAAAAGCAGGGAGGCTATACAAGCTATAACAGCACACTATGCCTCTGGAGCCTTCCCTGATGGGCCACCACTTGAACTATTGCCTGAAAATGTTAAACCACGGGGTGAGACAAATGCCTCAGTAACCAACTTTCCAACTCATCATACATACTAACACGTGCTCGTGAGGTGTCAAGTGGGACAATTATTAATTCTCGAGAACTATAGATATATCCATAGAAATATAATTTCAATCATCCAAACCCTCACTATTGGAGTCAACACACAAGCCACATAAGTCTATCCCTCACTCTGGGAGATCAATCAAACATATGGGCCTATCCCTCACTTTGGGGGAAGAATAAGAAGCCACAAAGGCCTATCCCTCACTATGGGGGACGAAGGAAGAAGCCAACCAATGTGCACCAATGGCGGCCTTACCACGTGGTAGGATAGGACTCAATCCAAAATCCAAATAACAACCAATCATTCACAATATAATAAAAATATCTCAATCTTTTCTCAGTATAGTTCATAAGATATAAATCATATATCTTTTCCAAACTTCTCAATCACAATTCCAAAAATCCCACAAGATAATTTTTCATAACTCAAAAGATATAACATATCTACTCGAGTTCCAAATATCAATGTTATTCTAAAAATAGCAAAATACTCACAAACAACATATTAGCACATATAACAAGTGGAAAGTGGTTACCTCTCGCCAAAGCAATACTAAGGATTATCACAAGGTCAATCCTTTGCTCAACCAATAATTAATCTACACAATTAATATAACCACATATTAATATAAATTAATTAGTTAATTAATTAAACTTCTCTATATTATTTAAATTTCTAATTTAATTAAATTTTTACTCTAAATTCCCGCAACTCTCATAACTCAAAAATCATTAAGTATTTTAGAAGCAACTTAAAATTTCTAACAACCCAAATTATTTATTTACCACCTCCAAATTATTTACCTTAATAAAAAGGATTTTCCACAATTCTAAATATAAAATTATTATTTTCTAAATTCTAAAAACTCTCTTTTTAAGTTTAAACCTCAAAATCAAACTCTCAAAAATTTAATAATAATACTTCAAATATTTATAACTAAATAGTCTGATCAAAACTTTAATGGTACAACTATCATATATATATATTTCCATAAATAATAAACTTTTTAGCTACAATAATTATTTTAAAATCTCTAGTCACCCAATAAATAAAACTAAACCGATTAAAATCTCAATAATATATCAAACAATCCAAATAAATTATTTAACTTGAATTTAATCGGTAAAAATATGGTATATCTCATAAATAACAGATTTTTAACCAAATAAATTAATTTAAATACTAAAACTAACAAATAGAGAAATCTAAACCGATTAAAATTAACAACTCATTTATTTCTAAATTTCTATAGTCATCTTTTGTCAAAACTCAATACTTAGATCATATATAAGTCTCAAAATTTTCTCTAATCACTATAGTAATAACGTAAATAGGAAGCTTAAAATATACAGGAAATATTTATAAAGAAAGTTTGATAAAAAAGAAGTAATTTTATGTACCTAAAATATCTTCAAAGCTTGCCCTCTCTTTCACCGGTATGCTCCTCTCTCTCTCACACACTTCGGCCCTCTCTCACTCTCTCTCTCCCTCCTTCTTGCGCCTACCGGGGGTGGGGAATGAATTGTGGGGGGTATTTAACACCCCCACACATTTATTGGGGGGAGGGGATTTCAAACCCAACCCCCAATTTTCCACTGCCCTGCCCCCAAATAGTAAGTTGGACCTTTTTTTTAATAATAAAATATTATTATTTATATTATATTATATTATATATAGTATATTATATTATTTTTTCAATTATATATATATTTGATTTTTTTTTGGCCTAAATAAAACTTAGGATATTACACGGATCACGACACAAGCTCGTGGATTAAAAAATTCAACATAATTACTTGGGTTACTATTCACTGTTTAAATTTCAGATTACAGGTCCAACTTTGAAAAACCATAATTAATTCTATAAAAATTGTATTGAGATGTTCTAAAATTGTACGGAAAGCTCTTTGAAATCTCTTTAAGAGAAAAATATCCAATTGGACTTATCCTTACCCAATTCGTACAGTTTAATCAATAAAGGTTACTGTTCATTTGGTAAAATCTGGAACTTTGAGATTTTGTGCCTCAAATTTGAAAATTCGTATCTCCTTGTGTCACATCCAATTGAGGTGATCTACCTCTCATTTGAAATCTTGGGATGTGTACTATAAGTATGCCAAATCTTGTGGCTAAACTCATTCATTTGCTAGGTCAAACTGGAGCTACAAACTCACTACCCCAGGACCTACGTTTTGCCCCTTAACTACTCTTTACTTTAATTCTTTTTATTTCTTTGACATACATAACTTGGGATTACTTTTTCCCATTCATTCTCATACATTTCTATTCATACCATAAACATTATAATTAAATACATGGTATTATTGGCATCCATAACATAGTTTACAAAATAGGAGAATTATACATTCATCAACAGTCTCATCCATTAACAAGAATAATTCTCTGCTTACTTCTTCTTGCTTCTCATGCCATTATTGCCCATCGTTGATTGACCTAAATGGTTGGTTATGAAGGGGTGAGATTAAGGAGAATCTCAGTAGCAAACATTACCATATACATACACAGGATGGATGCTAGTGTATGGTATGTAGTTTTTCATAAACTTAAGTTAACTAGTGACATGCCATCATGCTTTATGCTTGGTATAAAAATGCATGGCCATGGGAAACATATTAAAAACAGCACTTCCAGCAACAATCATCATGTTACAACATCATTCAAATAACAAATACAAACCAACACATGAGCATACCACATCAAGCACATAAAGGGTAAGTTCACTACCTTGCACCTCAAGCTTTCCTCTTGCTTTTCTTTTGATTCCCTTGACTTCCCAACCACAAGGGCTTCAGTCAACATCATCAAATATCCTCTTGGATGTTTCAAGGTCCTAAACATAATCATAATGATCATACAATCTATTAGAACCACTAAGTTACATAAAGTTCAAGACTAGCTCTCTTGAACCTCAACCCTTTCTCTTCCTTTTAGGGTTTTCTTTCTAGCTTTTCTAACATAAATCTCATCATTTTCTATCCTTAAGATCCATTTCTTATCAAATAGGACCACTTTAGATGGCCTTAGATTCAAGAAGATCAAATCTGGAAATTATGCTTCGCGGTACTGTTCACGCAGAATTTCCAGAATTTTTGCTCAAATTTGAAAATTCATAATTAATTCTAGAAAAATAAAAATTGAGTAGTTCCAAGTCTCACTGAAAGCTCCTTAAGTTAAATTTACATGAAAATTAATTTCGGGAACCAATTCTGAGCCAAACAGCACCGGAATTGTATGGAACTCGAAACTCTTCCAAAAGTTCAACACTGTTTCCAGATTTCAAACCCTAACTTTGAAAAATCACCATAAATCGTACACATATCCAAATGAAGTGTTCTACCTATGGATTTAAAGCTTACAGAGTGTACTTTAAGCATGAAAAATTTCAGAATCAGATACACACAGTAACTAATCCGAAATAGGCATAAAATCAGGTGCTATAACCATCACATACCTTGATCTTGAAGCTTGAACTTAGGTGGACTTTCTCTCACTAAAAATGGCTCTTTCTCTCTCCAGATTTGATTTTGCAAGAGTTCCCTCTCTTAAAATGGGCTTGCATGAAAATGAACTATGGATGGGGGTATTTATAGGCTTCATACTTTCCATAATTCCACATATGCCCTTCTTGCATAAGACTTGATCTTAGCCCTCCATTCAACCACCCTTTCCACGTGTACACATCTTAAGCAACATAGCCTAAGAAGATGACAAGTGTCTTGGTGAGTCATGACTTCAAGAAGCTTGTAGATGCTTCTAGAGATTTCTAGTTCCCTCTAGGTTCTTCTATACTCTTCTTGATTACTCTAGATTCTTCTAAATGGTTCTAGATTTTTCTAACAACTTGAACAATTCCTTTCATACTCATTCATCAACTTGGCATTAAAATAGGGAGGAAATAAATGGAAAATTCGTGTAAAAATATTTTCTTAATTATTTCTATACTTATCAAGCCAATCTTGCACCGTATCGGATATTTTTCGGGTCCTAACTTACCCTGTACCACCGGGACAACTTCTTCTTAAAATTTTGGCCAATAAAAGGTACATATATGGTGCCATTTTAGAGGAGCATAGATGAAAATAATTAGCTCTACTGACAGGCTACTTAACCTTACTGAGTCATGCAGTAGAGATTTCACCATAACTGGTAGACAAAAGACTGTCTAAAATATTCCCGTACTACATTCTGATTTTTATGCTATCCATAAATATCTTCTGCTAACTTAGCATGATGACTCGTAGGTGTCATGATTACGCTTGGTGACTCAGCATGGTGACTCGTAGGTGTCATGATTACGCTTGGTGACTCAGCATGATGACTCGTCGGTGTTATGATTACGCTTGATGACTCAGCATGCTGACTCAGCATCGTCATGATGGCTCTTAGATATTTTCTTTGGTTTTGTCTCCTATTTAGGGGACAAAATTATTTAATATTTGACTAGAGCATTTTATTCAATCTAGAATTTTAAAAATTCATCCAAAAATATCATAAAATTCCTCATATTCTAGAGAAAATTTGTGAATTTTCTCAGGTCATAATTCAACATGTAGCCCCACTTAAAAACCATTCTTTAAAACGCCCTCTTTCGGCACAACTGGCTTTTAAGTATTCTTAAAGTTATTTTGCTGGTCTTCTGGGGATAAGACTAATTTTATAATTTTCTACAATCTCTTAGATCATACATCCCCATTTTGTCATAATTTTCTGAGGTTTCCTTATGACTCAAACAATTAAATCTACCTCTACGTCTCAAACTAAGCCATAAACTTATAAATTCCTTTTAAGTTATCTCAGGGGTATTTTTGTCATCTCTCTTCACAAAAGAGCCTTAGAATATTATTTCCCATTTTCTGGGATTTTCTTAGAATTTTTTAAGTACTTTTCATTTTTACCCCTGATGGCTGTAATTTTCTGAATTTACGGTTTTACCCCTGCTTAGGCTCAACCTCATAAAACCATCTCTTTAAGGCTTCTAACTTAACCTTTGGTCTGTATCTAGCCTCTTTTCTCTTTCTGGGCCTTTGAGACTTTACTAGAGCCTCTAACTTTGATTACACTTTAGCCCCTTAAAACTTTCACTTTGCAGTTTAGTCCCTGAAACTGCTTTAACTTCCTTTCTCATCTTTAGGACCTCTACTAAAAAGGGGTCTGGTAGCCTATCCCATTCAGGCTATTTTTAATACTTCTAGGCTCAAAAATCGGGATGTTACATTTGAAAACCATCGTACATCAATTATAAAATACATAGGACTATGACATATCTTAAATATAATCACATATAGTAATGCATGATTTCATGTCACATAAACATAACAAACATCACAATTCATGCAAGCAAACGCCAAGCATACAAGAGTAAGATAAAATTTGCTACCTTAAAGCTTTACATTATTCCTCTTGCTCCCTTTTCTTCCAACCATTAAAGTTGCTTGATCAACCTTCCTATTCATCTTCCTTGATGTCACATGGCCCAAATTACATCAACACATCATACCATTTACTTATTAGAACCATGGAAGCAAATAACGTACATGACTTGCTCTCTTCCATAACCCTTAACTCTAGCTTTTGGATTTTAAATTCAGTCTTTTTCAAATTAATTTCACATGCTATTCCTACACAATTTTGCATGTAAAATCTATTTTTATGCTTAAAATTAGCAAAATCCAATTCCTTCCCCTTCATCTAGCTTAGGCCAAACACTTGGTTTTAGGATAAAAATTCTATTTTCGATATCTAATCCTATCAAAATCACTTTCTCATCTTTACCCTACTCAATTTTTCATTCGAAACACATTAGAAACATTAAAATTATCAAAATTCATCTCTATCTTAAAACCTACTTATGGCCAAAATTCATGAAACATAAGGAGAAGTTGGATTCTTTCCATTTTCATATAAAACCACTGATTAATCTTTAATCCAACTTCAATTAATCCTTTCTATGGATTAATTAAAATTCAATAGCATCTCTTCCTCAAATTTCATGCTACCAAAACTCATTAAAACCATAATCAACAACATAAACTACAACACCAATAACCAAACTCACAACTTACCTTAAGTTGGTGTATGATTTCTTAGTGGTTCTTTTCCTTTCTTTCCTTTTTAATCTTCACATTTTCCCCTTCTCCATTTTGGCCTCTACTCCTCTTTTAAGCTTGGCAAAAATTCTTCATAAAATGGGGGAGGCTGTGTTTATAATGCTGCCAAAAATTAACCATATTGAAATGTAGTTTCAAGTCCATCCTTTGTAATTACCATTTTATCCTTTGTCTTTGCCCCTTAAAGTTGCATAAAATTACATAGATGAGGTGTCATCTTCTTAAGCCTCCATGCCTTTCTTGAAATAAAAATTTTGATACTACCTTGCATATGTGGCACCAAACAGAGGGAAAAAGGGAAGAAAAATGACTATTCTTAAACTCTAAATCATTTCATTGCACCATACCAGGTAAATTTTTGGGTCCTACCTTACCTAGTAACTTAGACATTTGTCCTAAAAATCTTAGCTTATAGTTCACAATCATCTCTCATTATTAATAAGCTTACTTGATTCAATGATGACAAGAATCTAGAGAAAATGACTTTTAAAGATTTGTCTTCCTCTTAGGAAACATCAAATTACTTGCTATCAACATAACTTTGATTAAATTCTTTTTTATGCTTCCTAGGGCCAAAAATTCAAACCTTGGTCCCATTAATTCCCTTTTATTATAGGAAAAATCTTTAATTTTTTCAAGCCCAAAATCAACTTGGAAGTATTTTTTCTACAATTTCTCAAAAATTGCCTCCTTTTGGCATAATTAGGCTTTAAATACTTTTAAAGTCAACCTCTTTGTATTTTGGGGATGGAATCATTTTTTAAACTTAAATAATTTCTCAAATAATTAATTCCAATTTTTATACAATTATTTGAGGCATCCTTATATTTTAAATAATTGGATTTGTCTAAATATCACTTAGTTAACCAAATTTCTAAAAATATCATAAATTCACTTTTTGAGGAATTTTTATCTCATTTTAAACCTCAAATGGGTCTTAAAACATTATTTTCCATTTTCTGATAATTTTTTATAATTTTCGGGTATAATTTTCATATTTTCATAGCCAGAACTTTTCAAAATTATGATTTTGCCCCTACCCCAACTTAACCTCAAGAATCATCTCATTGTGATCTCTATCATAACTTTTGGCCATAATGATGCTCATCTCTCCTACTACGCCCTCGAGACTTCACTGGTGTCTCTAATTTTCTCTATCTCTTAGTCCCAGAAAACTTTTACTTTGCAATTTAATCCTTGAGAAAATCCTTCTATCCTTTTACTTTGAGCAAGAGTCTGGTAGCCTAATCACTTCAAGCTATTTCTTACACTCCTAAGTACAAAATTTAAGACATTATACAAGTCAAGCAAAACAAATATTTTATATTACTAATCCTACGAGATGTGTGAAGATGTCCTAACAACTAGATAATGGCAAAGAAGCCAAGTGCTTCCATGACTCGGCAGCAAGGGACGATAAACACCAGCCCATGAGAGAAGCAATCCACAATGACCATAGCTTCAAAGCTATTGAAAATCTTACCGACACATGTGATGAGAAGCTGAATGGGTTTTGAAAATCTTCCCAGCATGTGATGAGAAGTTGAATGTAACCCAGAGGCCGCATTGAAGAGGAGTGCAATAGCTAGAGGAGAGGAAGAATTTGAGTTACAAGGCAACTTCATTGAGACCCAAACACCATAACACTAAAAAATACATAATCCAATGTAAATAAAAGCATGAACAAAACAATGCCATAACGAAGAAGAGAATAAGAGAAAATTATTGCCAAATAAAAGTAAGAAAGGGTTTAGAAAGGCCCAAAACCTACGTTTGGCCATGAACACCCTAATGAGTAGGAACAAAAGGAAACCAAAGCAAAGGCTTTTAGGACAAGAAAAACCAAGGTTCCAAGCTCAACCAAGCAAAATATCATGGCAAAGAAGAAAGGAGATGGAGAGTAGGTAGAAAAGTCTGTTTGTGGCAGTGGCAGTCTCACCCAAGAGGGGGGTGAATTGGGTGAGTTATAAAAATTTACGAAATTAAAACTAAGAACTAACGAAAACAGAGAGCGTGAGTTTAAAATGATTTCACCATAGAGAGGAAGACACAAGATTTATACTGGTTCGGTCTCAACCACTTGACCTACGTCCATCCTCAAAACACCTTTGAGTATTTCACTATGTTCCAAGATTGATCGGGCTCTTGGCGCCTCAGTACAGTAATTTAAACTCTCAATCACTCCCCCTTACTTCCCATAAGGTTACAAACCTACTCAAGAGTCCACACCCTTGAGTATCACACAAGCGTGATTAATGAATAGTAAGTAAACTCTTTTACAGAGTGAATAAATGATAATCACTGACGCTCGGTGTTATGGAAGAATAGAGTATTGAATGCAATAGTAAAAATCAACAGAGGGTAGCTCACGTATTCAATTTGTTCATTTAATGCTTCTTCACGCCTTTTATAGTTGAGGTCATTTAGTAACTGTTAGACGGAAGAGCTTCTAGCCGTTGAGAGTCCGGTTGCATGTTTTTCCAGTTGCAACGGTTTCCACCACTAATGCTTCTGACAAGGTAGGTTACAGGCTACTTGGACAACCGTTGGAGAGCCGTTAGGATTTTTTTTTGTAATCTGCAAAAATACATTAATTCAATAAGTTTTTCTCTGTAGAATAAGATCAAAAGTAGAACTGAACAAATGATAAAACGAATATTCATAGTTTATGGTTAGAATCAATCAGTTGTTAGATGCGCTGGGTAATAACTGAACGTGCTTGATCGAAGTGATATTCGATTATAACTTGATCGATCAGGTTATCAATTATTCTGAGTAAAAGCTTTTGAAATAGATAACTAAGATTATCGATCAAGTGATGGATCAAAATTTATCGATCAAGTGATCGATAAAAGGAAATAGTGTCATCATACTGTAATGCATAGAAAAGGAAGATCAAGGTTGCTTTTGATTTTGAAACTCTTTAAATAGTGAAATAAGATATTTATGAAGGCGGAGAAAGGCTCGAATGAAATAGATGATAAATTTTGAGAAACATTGAGACTAGTTAAGGTTTAAACTAAAATCGCCTCATGATCGAACATTTGTTGATCGATCAGGTTATCAATAAACAAAGTGTTATAGAAATAAATTTTGGAACACTAATTTTCAAACACTTTATCGATAAACAGATGATAGATAACCTTATCGATAAACAATAAGCAAAAGTATATTTGGTGAAAACACAGGCTATGTAAGTTGATCGAATAGGTGATCAATAAAACGTTGATCGATAATGTTATCGATAAAGAAATTTATCCTTGTAAAACCAAAGAGCTAATTTATCAATCATGTTATGTGAAAACAAGGTAAACATGAAGTGTGTTTATCGATAATATTATCAATAATCTGATTATCAATCCGATGATCGAAGAGCCACGATCTAACAAAGATATGCTAATTATCGATCATGTGATAGATAATTTTCTGATCGATCAGGTGATCGATAAACCACTGAAATAAATACCTGCACGCAAAGTTATGAGGCAATGTTCGATCATATTATCGATAAATGGCTGATCGATAATGTGATCGATAAATGGCAACAAAAGCAAAATATAGAATGAGCAAAGCGCATTACCATTTATCTGTCTTCTCATCGATAATCGGTTTATCGATCATGTGATTGATAAATACCTATCAAATTTGTATCCTGATATTCGATCATCCTAATTATCGATCAAGTGATCGATAATTTATTCCAGATTTTCATATACGACTAAGTTAAAAATGATCGATCAACACATTATCTAACACGTTATCGATCAAAGTTTCTGCTGAGTTTACTTAATTAAACACAGATATTATCTATCAGCTTATCGATAAAACCTTGATCGATCAACATACTGAAACACAAATTACTCACTTTGTTATCATCAAAACCTTAAGCCTAACAAAGTCAGCGCAAAAGAACAAATGTTAGAGGAGAGAAGACTGAGAAAACGGATAGAAAAGAAGGAACAATGACAGAAGAACTAAGTGGAGAGCGGCATGTGGAGGAAAAAGGCCAAAAAAAAAAACTTTGGTAGAGGTGAATGATAAGGCCATGGAACAAGAGTAAGGAAAAAAGCTGTGGAACCAAATGATGGGGACACGGCAGTGGAACAAGGACGGAGATTAAGGTGATGGAGAAGAAAGAAGGAAAGTAGTAGAGAGAGGAATAACGAAGAATGAGGCAGTGAAATCAAGATGATGAAAACAAGGACAAATACAAGGATAAGAAGATGCAAAGACAAAGAGGAAGGCAAGGAGAGACGAAAGCATCATAAAGATGTCGGTGAAGCATCACAGAAATCCCGGAAAAGCTCTATAAAGACGCCTACAAGAGAGAACCCCGCTGAGGATTTGGGTTCAAAGCTCATGTTTATAGATTTATGACTTAAATTAGTAGGCTTATGACATTCCAGATTTGGCAATTTCAACAAATTCCCCCTATTCGTGCTTTGTTCCGTGCCAATTCATATTTTCCGGATTTAAAATTATTTATTTTTCTTTTTTTTTTCCTTGAAATATCGAGATGCCATAAACTTTTAGTTATTCGACTAAGGGTTTGAGAGGAAAATTTGAGAAAATTGATTGATTTGCTCCATCTATTCAAATGCCAAAATTGACAATTGCTTGAGTTTGATTTAGAGTCCAGGAAAGATGTCATTGAACCTAAATTGAAACGATAGCATAAAACTTGAATGATAATTTAAAGATTCAAGTTTTTTTTTTTAAAGAGTCTCACCTAAAAGAATTAAATTTTAGTTTAGACCAGGATCATTACATCTTAGGCGAAGAACCTGCAGTCATTTACCATCTCATTTCAAATTCTAGTTATTATCTCTTGTTCTAAATATAAGAGCTAGCTATAACCACCATTAATAGAAAGACTTCTTAAGAAAAAAAATACATAAATATGAGAAACAAAATGAATTAAAATCTTATATTTAAAATTAAAAGAAAAAATATATATAAATATGAGAAACAAAATGAATTAAAATCTTATATTTAAAACTAAAATAAAAGTCAAATGAATCAATCTGTTCTCGTTTATTTTTCAACAGTGACCCCCACCCCAAAATTGACGAAGTGTCTTTAGTATGAATCATGAAACCCAGCATCGCATTTTAAAAAGCACCAGCCTAAAAATCTTTGGTCCATTGAATCATTTCAAGTCTTCAATCAAGATAAGCCCATTGGTTAAAGAAATCTATGCCTTCATTTGATCCATGGTCACGCTCGTTCATTTGATCCCAAAAACCAAAAACGCCCCACTCGTCTCAAATCCCCACTATGGACATTCTTCTTCCCTCTTCATCGATCATAAGAAAATATATAGTCAAGAGTTTGCATACGCACATAACTCTCAGTAATTCTTCTTAGTTCAATGCTACTATAATAAACATATTATTAAATGAGCAATTAACAAAGCTTAGATTCTGATATTACCATAAACTGCATCATTGGATGCACACAGAGTTAAGAAAACTCCCAAACTAGTATAACAAACAAGAAACAGAGAGTAAGGCCGTGAGGGGTAGGTACTTGGACAAATTTGAAGTCAACCTACCTACCAATATACCACTTCAATGCACTTCCCGGCCCCTAACCTACCAGCCTGCATTCTTCAGCTTGTTACCACCGTACAAACGAAAGAGACTGAAAGCAGAAATACAAGAGAGGACCACCATGGAAAGACTAGCCACAAGAGCACTAGCTATCCCTTCTCCCACTTGGTTACAGAACCTACCATACATGTTACATATCTTCATCCATTGAAGCTCTGTCTGACCCACCTTTGCAAACACTGCTGATTGTAATGCAGCTGCCACTGCTGAAACTGTCACATACGCCATTACCTGCAAAAATTTGCATAATTCTGTTTCTTTATAACTTTCAGTATGGATCGCTCAATTTTTGAGCAAAAAAAATGTTCAGGTTATGTTCCATTCTTAGGGTTCAGCCAAAAAAAAAAAAGAGGTTCCATTCTTAGGGAAATGCCTAATTCATCTGTGACTTAATTCAAAGAATTGGCCAAGTTAGCTAAGGTTCACACAAGTGGTGTTGTGCTTAAACCAGACATCAGTTCTGAGCGTGTAGCTCAAGTGGTAAGAAATGAGGTTAAGACAAAGGTGTTGTTAAGTTGCATTCTTATAAGGGAAAATTGCGTGATTTTTGTCATCCTTAAATCACTTGGGAAGTGAAAATTTTGTGATTTTATAAGTTGTCTCCCACACCTTATTTCATGTGGCACAATCTGAACCACACCAATAAATGCAACGTTAAGAAAAAATTACTTCAGAAAACTTCACAAAACTTTCACTTCGAGAGATCCTATTCATCACTAAACCACTTCTTTGAGGTTGAAATTACATTTTCTGTAATTGGGAAAGGAAGACGATGTTCTACGAAGGTCAGAGTGTTGGAAAAATTTTCATTTTCCATACCATGCCCATTGTGCTATAAATGTGGAATGAGAAATTGAAAACCCCAACAACCAGGAGGCATCTTGTGACCCCAATTCTGGAATTAGGTATGTCTTATGATGAATGACTTGACTTGCCCATCCTAGAAGTTATGCCGTTTGGTTTCCTTAAAGACAAGAAATAGGTCCGCTCAAATAATACCAGTTACCCCTGGATTACAAAGCCTTAAATATAAAACATCAACCAATTGGACCCTACTCTGACATATACATCCAATAATAATAAGAATAATATATGGTAAAGCAAACACAATTGGAATCAAACTTTTATCTATGAAGGAGGTGGTTGCCTTATTCCTTTCACATGGGTTTCCACGTTCCTGCCCCTTTGATCAAGTTAACATACTAAAAGCAGAACAATTCTGATATGCCACTTAAGAAATGGTTGAGAATATGAACCCCTAAAGAATCAGCCACCACAAGACTTAAAATTTGGTAAATTTTCACGCCAAAAAAAGGAAAAAAAAAAAAAAACCCTGTTTCAAATGGATATAGAAGACACAGGCTGCAGATGCCCTGAAAACTTATATAGTGACGGGTTCAATTTTAAGTTGAGAAAATGATAGCTAAGGGCACAATTTAAATTAATGGAAGTTAAAAGCTACACTGATCAAAACTGCTTTCAAGATTTATAGAACTAAGTTCTACTCTCTACTTCATTAAGTTTTTTTCAAAGATCCCTAAAAATTACAATCCGATCTTCCAAATGTTAAAGAGATTTTTTTCATTGAGAAGTAATAATAAATCAAAACATTTCTATAGACTTTGAAAGATCAAACGAGAAGCATTAATGATAATTTATTTGCGTGATCATTAAGAGACATTTTAAGACATTAACAATGAACCAAGCTGAGTCCTTAGTTGTCGTTTTCCTTTATGAAAGTGTCATTAAAGGGAACCATTCCTTTTGTAAATAAAACCAATCAAATATTGCTCATATAGGATCATTTGTCAGTTCAAAAATTCAGGCATCAATTCTGCCATTAAACTCCATTTCATCTGAGAAAAGGGATCATGGGGTATGAACCTGATCCGCCAAGAAAATAACCCAAGCCAAAGGCTTGCTGAAGAGTAAAGTTGCTGCAACCATACTCACAGCACAGCGCAACCCCTGAATTAAAGAGTAACCCGCAGCTATCCCGTTGACTACAACCACAAACCTGCAATAGTTTTCACAATGAAAATAAACACAGGAAAGCCAAAATGTTCAGTTCATCGGCCTATACAAATGCGGGTTCAAGTCAGGAAACCCCAACCCATCAAAACTTTTGTTCCAAAGAAAATAAAGAAGACAAGAAGAATGACAAGAACTTACACTAAAACCTTCATGTCTGTAAACTTAGCTCTCTTCCGAATAGAGAAAATCTCTTTGACTTGTGAATCAGTCGCCACAAGAACAGCTGCGAGAATTCCCAGAGCGACAATCACACACCTCAACACCAACTCTACGGTTCTCACCCTCCTATCCAAAACCCTAACATTTGAGCCGTGATACACTGGCACAGTCCCCGGACTCGCCCCTACACCCAGATAGCTCATTTTCACCCAGACACATACAACAATTTTCCACGAAAGTAATGAGCTCTTCGCTACTTAAATAGGCCCTCCCACAAAGTTATTGCATCGGTTTCTGAAATTTGGGATTGTGACGATGGAGCTGATCTTGACAAGTGGTCAAAGTCGGAGGGCGAGAGGACAGAGAGAAAAGCGCAGCTCAGCACCTATAAACATGGGGTCATTTAATGCCTCTGCTTCTGCAATTAAGGACCGCAAAATGGAAAAGAAGAAAAAAGAAGGGGAAAAAATTGTGATTTTTAGAATTTAGAGCTTCTTTATGATTTCTGGGAACAAGTAACAGATTAACAGTTTCACACTTTCATGTCCCTAGAAAAGAAAGGGGTCTGATAAGGTGAGGGTGGCGGTGGGGTGTCTTAATTGAGGTGGCGCTCTATTTATGATGCCCCGTCTCTTTTGCTTTCGCCATGCCCCTCGGATTGGTTGAAACAAGTAGTGCAATTCTTTTGGCCACTCTTAACATCAATTTCTTACTGTATACCCACCTTTAGAAAATGAAAAATGTACATTAGGAAAATTACATAAAAGTTCCAAGTAATATTATCTCCGGTTTTAATTATAAAAACTGACTAATTTAAAAAGATTAAGAAAATGAGTTAAATTAATTATTTATAATAAATAGGTATTATCTTTTCTAAAATATCCTTATTAATCAAGTGTATTGACTAGAACTGGATTACTTTAAAAAAAAATACATAAATATGAGAGACAAAGTGGATTTGGGTTTTATATTTAGGATTAAAATAAAAATTAAACGAGGTCTTATATTAAAGACTGAATGTAGTATAATTTATTAATTTAAGGCTTATTGAAATCTTAAAATAGATACGAGGTACTATGAGACTTAAGAGTAATATATTCTAAATAAAAAATTACGTTATTGTCCATGTTCCTAATTGATAAGTCATGGGCGTGGACGAACAAGTTAATTAAAAGCTATTAACAAGTTAGGGAGTGTTAATTGACAATTAAATTTATGAGATAATATAACATCCACATAAGATCAAATTATAACAAAAGAGCATTATGTAACAATTTTTAAACTAAAATCATGCGTGACAAAAGCATGCAAATTGATATTATATTAAATGATGGGTTTATATTATAATTTTGTTGCAAACAACCACTAACAAATTCATGGGTATGGATTAACATGTAAATGGCAACCTATTGACAAGTAAGGGATTGACAACTAAATATATGATCACGTAAAATCAAATTAAAAAAATTCTTATATAACCCACAAATTCATTCCTCCATCAATCATGCCCTAAAGTCGATGGCTGAAAGCTGCTCAACCTCTGGACTCCTTTGATCCCAAAATCCCACATTGTTTTTGACTTTTTAACATCTTTTAGCAGTTAATATATTAGTATGGAAATCAAATGCGAAATAAGAATGATGTTTCTGAGCCAGAAAATTCGTACTTGAGAAATCACCCACTGGACTATAAGATTACAAAAAGAAAGGGATTGAAAGAATATTAAGTGAGTTTTAAAATAAGAGAAAGGTAGAAGATAGATAGAGCTGAGATTCTTCCTTTGATTCATGTTTGTTGGTGTTTTACTGATTCCCATCGTTAGAATCTGATTCATGGACGGATCAATGAGCTGTAAAACAAGGACAGATACCGTGGGTAAATTGCATATAGCAGTACATTAAGAATTTAAGGAGCTGAATATCATGAGTACGATGCTTGTTTTTTTCCTGGATCAAATGCATCACTTTGTATTTGGTGTGGTGAGATCCAATAAGGCTCAAAGCTAACGAAATGCCAACAAATTAACTGTCATTCAATGCTTTCTCACGAGGGAAAACATGCTTTTCATGATTTGCAGTATATACCAATATTTATTCAAAAGTGACAATATATAATTTTAGTCGTTTCATTCATCCTGGCACACTATATTCAGTGTAACAGCAAAGTTTACTTGTGCGTGTGTGTGTGTGAATTTTTGTGTGTATAGCACTAAATGGGATAGGACTAAATTGAAGCCACATAAACTGGGAGCTACACAGAGCCAACAAATTAATTAATAGTAGGGGACAATTTTTTGTACTAAATTATATAACAAACCCTTCACTACAAAAAAAATATAACTATAAAATATTTATTTATATATATATATATATATAACTTTCAGCAGTTATGCAAAATGTCTTGCCACTGAAAGTACACTTTCAGTGGTGACTTTTTAAAATAACCACTAAAGGTCAATTTTTAAAAGCAAGACTTCTAATGCCACTGCTGAAAAGGCTGTCATAGCTGAAAGAAGCTTTTAGTAGCAATTCAATATGTTGCCCCTAAAAGCACCTTTCAACGGGGATATTTTTGGTCACCGCTAAAAGATAGTTTCAGCGGTAGCTTTTTGTCGCCACTAAAAATTTATTTCAACTTTTTATTATTATTTTAAGTTTTTTATTTAAAAAAATATCATGCTTAGACAATAATTTTGTTCATTGATATGATTTGTTATGAAAAATAAAATATTCTTACATATTGTTGTGTTACAGAGAGAGAGGGGGGGTGTTAAAGAGATAATATGACATGTGTGAGAGTAAGCGAGAGGGAAGGAAGAAGGAATGTGTGTGTGTGTGTATGAAAGTGAGTATTCTAATTATGTGTGTGTGAGTTAAATAATCATGATAAAATTTATAATGAAATTTTTTTTTTATATAGCATTTTTATATTTCATAATTATAGATATAAATAATACAATAGCTTAAATAATTGAAGTAAAACAATATGACAAATAATATCGTATGAATTATATTTTTCATACAAAATAGATACTATAAATAAATATTTTAATCAAATGAGAACATTAAATATAAATATTTAAAATAGTATCATTATTTAATAATATTTAATATAATAGCTTTTAACAGTGACTTTTGGTTGTCGCCAAAGGATAGTTTCTAAAAGGTAGTTTTATTGGGGACAGAATGTCTATTTCAATATTTTATTACTATTATATATATATATATTTGATTTTACAACTATTATCATCAAATTCATTTCAACTTAATGGCAAAAAGAAGAGACGTAGTAGAAGGAGGTTAGTAGTTTGAATCATAGAGGAGCTATATTTATACTGATAATATCCAATTGGTGACATGGCACATCAAGGTGTGAACATGCGGCATAAGCAAGGTGGCAAGTGATGTGGCGACAATTGGTGGGTGGCCGGCAGTGATGTGGCAACTGGCCAGTGATGATGTGGCAGCAGTCAATAGCCAAGCGATGATAATGTAGTAGTGGCTAATGGTGGTCCTATTTTCTCTGGCAAAAATTCACTGCTAAAAAGGGTCTTCAGCAGTGACCTTTGTATTGTCACTGAAGGATCTTTCAACAACAACTCTTTTTGTCACCGCTGATAAGTTTTAACGATAGTCGTTATGGTAACGACTTGGCTGTCATTGCTGAAAGTTAATTTTTTTTGTAGTGCTTGCACTTATCAATGTTATTTACAAATTTTTCCTAATTTGATCTTATGTGAACATTATATTATTTTATAAATTGAGTAGTCAACCAACATCCCCTAACTTGTCAATAGATTGTCATTGACTTGTTAATCGAGACCCATAAGTTTGTTAATGGCTGTCTGCAACAAAATCATGATATAAACCAATTATTTCATCTAATATTAGTCTGCATGCTTTGGTCACATATGATTTTAGATTAAAAATTGTTATATAATACTCTTTTATTATAATTTGATCTTACGTGGAGGTTATATTATCAAGTTTAATTGTCAACTGATACCCCCAACTTATCAATAGTTTTCTATTAACTTGTTAACCCACACCTATAAGCTTATCAAGTTTTATGGGCCTCCTATTCATTTTTAGATTTCAAAAGACCTTAGATTAATAAACTTTGTCGCTTGGGATTTGCGTGTATATTTGAAGACCCAGGTTTTAAATTAAAATAAATAATCTTAGACATTATAAGTATTTCATGCGACGAACTTGCCCAAATATTGTGGGATTTATAATTGTTAGCTTTTCTTAAATTTCTATCAAAATTGACTTTGAATTATACGTAATAAATAAAAATTATACCTCCTATTTTTAATAAAAGAACTAGTTTGGAATTGAATTTGGTCTTCCATTTTGTACCCCCAAATTTGTAATTCATTATTAATTACACATATTAAAATATTTTTATTCAATGGTAGTCATGATTAAAAGGTACTTTAGAACAAAAAGTCCAAAATGATGTAAATAAATAAAATAAGTCCATACATTTCTTTTTCCACAGTTTGACATTCACTTTACTACAATCTTACTATGTAGATTTTAAAATTAATCACCCTTTAAATTTATAAATTCTGCAATTTTTAGAGAAGAATTCTTCTTTTAGAAAAAGCGCTTAAAAGAAGGTTCGTTATCGGCGTGGCCAAGAATTTTCCTCACCAAATAGCTTTTGAAAATGTGAATTGAAGACAAAATTGTTATGTTAATCATTTAGGTTAGGGAAAACTAATTTGAAGATCCTCATAGTTTTCATCAATTTTGAATGAGGTCCCTATACTTTTTTTTCTTTTTATTGAGTCCTTTAATTTTATAATGTTCAATCTATTAGTCCCTTAGAGTTAAATCCGCAAACAGGGTTAAGTTTTCCGTTAGTCAAGTCTGAAACATCTATGCCCTTTCTCCTTCCGCCATGGTGGACTTAGCTCTTCCCTCTCCTTCATTCGTTCAACAACCTTATCTTCTTATTCACTATTCTCCCTGCTTTTTACCTCTCCATAACACCTTCCCTTCTCCTTGGCTATAAGGTCACCGGACCCTCTTCGGCCATCTTGCAGTTGCTTGTCCATTGCCATCCAGCTTGAACCTCGTTTGGAGAATTACGGTAACAAGAAGAGCATTAAAAAAGACGAAATTGTTGGATTTGTGAAAAGAAAATTGGTAAGTGATTCTTTTAAGCCCAACACCAAAAAACAAGAATTGTTGTAGAATCATCCATGGAGATAAAAATAAAATAGTACGAGAATCTGGGTTCCTCTAGCCAAGCAAAATTAAATTTATAGCTAAAATCATGGAGAGGTTGAAAGCAACGATGAGCCAATTATCAGTAGGGAGATGGTGGATAAAGAGACAAAATCATGGAAAGAGTGAAGGAGAGAGGAGAGCCTGGTTAGATATGATGGAAGGAGAGCGAAGGCAAAATGTTTCAGACTAGGATTAACGGAAAATTTAACACTGTTAACAGATTTAACTCTAAGGGACTAATATATTTAAAATTATAAAATCAAAGGATCCAATAAAAAAAAAAAAGGATCTGATTCAAAATTGATAAAAACTGTAAGGATCCTCAAATTAGTTTTCCCTTTAGGTTACATACCTGAAAGATTGATCTCGGAAAAATTACGCACGGGTCCAAGAAAGAAATTTTAATCATCTAAAGTCCTACAAAATCTCAAAATCACTAGCAAGTCCCAAGGGACCTTAGAATATTATATTCTAATTGTAAAATGACATTATTACCCCATATATTCTCAATTCATATTTTCTCTGTCATTGTGATTAATAATCTTAACAGTGACTATTAACAATCTAATAAGAAGGTGTTAATAACCTAAGCAATATCCGCTGACAACTTTTTTATTGGATCACATAACCTCCATATAAGAGTAAATTATAACCAAATAGTATAATACAACAATTTTAACATTGAAATTGGAAGTTTTTCATAACCATTAAGAACTTTAACTAAACCCAATAGGATTATAGTAAAATTTTAATATGGAGATCTATTGACAAACTCAACGGTGAGTATTAATAACCCAAGGAGAGCTGTTGACAATTTAGGCAATATTTGTTAACAAGTAACTTTATAGGATAATATAACCTCTACATAAAATCAAATTATAACTAAATAGTATAACATAACAACTACATAAGATTAACTTTAACACTATTTAGTTAGTTATAGTTGTTAGAGGTTATATTGTCCTATAAAGTCAGTTGTTAACAGACACTGTCAAAGTTGTTAACATCTCTCTTTGGGTTATTAATACTCACTGTTGAGGTTGTCAATAGATTTTTACATTAAAATTTTACTATAATCCTATTGGGTTTAATTAAAATTCTTAATGGTTTCAAAAAGCTTCCCATTTCAGTATTAAAATTATTGTATTATACTATTTGGTTAGAATTTACTCTTATGTGAAGATTATGTGATCTTATAAAAAAAGTTGTTAATGGATACTATTTAGGTTGTCAACACCTTCTCATTGAGTTGTTAATAGTTGCTGCTAAGGTTATTAATCGCAATGACAGAGAAAATGTGAATTGAAAATCTGAGAGGTAGCGATGTCATTTTACAATTAAAATATAATACTCTAAGGTCTCTTGGGATCTGTTAGTAATTTTGATCTTTTATGGGACCTTAGATGAATAAAGTGTTTTTGGGACCTGGACGTAATTTTCCTATTGATTTTTGGTCCGTGGTGGGCCATGTGCGGGTAGGTTTGTGACTTTGGGTAGCCCTGAGGTGTGTGTATGCGTGTTCCCACGCGGGAATGGAAAGTGAAATTTGGGTTAGTGAGTCGACATAAATCATTTGCCTCATGACCCACTAACAGATCAACTACTTCATTCCACTTAGCACCCTCATTCACATTACTTTCACAAATTAATACTATCACAGTACCTTTTATTATTTGCCATTTGTTAGTGTGCCTCATGATGGAAATAAAAAAGGAAAAGAAGGAATGACTAAAAATTCTAGAATATTTGAACACTACTCATGAGATTTAAAAATTACTACTGTGATTTAAAGATTAAATGCGGAGATTATTAACTATTTTGTTTTAGACAACTATTTTATTTTAATTATGAATATCTATTATTTATTGTAATTGCATTATAAAATGCTGCGTCTTTAATTCTTGAGGTTAATGTTGAAACCATAAAATAGTCCTCGACACATCTCATTCCATACGTCTTAAAAATTATTTCCCCCTCCCTATTTATCTAGCTTTTTTGTTTTTTTTCCCTTCTTTTCCTCCCTTTTTTCCAGTCTCTGTTTCCCTCCTTTTCTCCTTTACCCTTTCCTGTTCTGCGTCACCTTATTGTATTGCAATCCATTGATAGCTCATCATTGTACCAATGAATTGATCTACTTTATTTTGGGTTGAAAAAACTATTTTGAAGGTCGCTATAATTTTTTTAAAATTTTAATTTAGTACCTATATTTTTTCTTAGTTAAATTATTAATTTTGCTCTATTAACGTCATTAATCCTTACATAAAGACTGAAAATAGTAATAGAACTAAGTTACAAGAGCTAATGTTACTGAAAAAAAAGTAAACTTAAATGATTTAATTGAGAGAAAAAAACACATAGATATCAAATTCAAAATTAAAAAAATATAGGCACCTCTAATTTTTTTTTTGGTTTTAAGAAAAAGTGAGCGATTTCAATTTCTCGCAATTAAATTTAACGCTATGTTTTTTCCCTCTTCGGTATGTGCATAAAAGATCTCTAGGAGTTCAGTTGACAACAAAAATGGGATTTGAAAGAAAGACAAGAGGTCATAAATTGTGACACAGACTTCGAAACTTTCACGATGGTGTGGGTGCCGTAGGCTTTTGTCAACGAGGACACGGAACATAGCATCCTAAACGCGTTCTTCTTTACTTTTGTTTTTTAAATTTTTTTTATTAAATATGATATTATACGTTAGGGAAACGACAGAAAAAGATCTTCAAAATAATAAAGTACTAGAATCATACATTGAATTTCCATAATAATTAAAAAAATGCACACTGGTAAAAAAAAAAATGCACAGCCCTTCACCCACAAATAGAACAGGTAATAAGTATTGGGCGTAGCCAACCCGCCAAGGTGTGGGCTACTCCAACCGCATCGCTTTGAGTCCGCAGGTTAGCAAGTTGGCCCACTTTTTTTTTAATTTTTTTTATATAATTCCTAATATATTATACAATGTAATTAAAATATTTGGACTATCAAATTCTACATGAACAATTGAATATTGTCTTATTCATATCATTACATATGTAATTAAGCACTTTATATATTTGTGACTATGTGTGTAGTTATATAAAGAACATCATCCATCTTTCACTTTTCATTTATTTGTTGCGTTACTATATAAGCCTTTATAAGATTAAATAAACATGTGATACTTATATATATACATAAAATATCTACTTAATTAATTTGGATAAGAAAACTAGTTAAATTAATTATTTATAAAAGATATGTGTTATTTTTTTAAAAAAATATCTTTTTGAATTATAAATTAATCTTCACATTATTTTATTATAACCCACTACTCAAATTTAAGATTTCAAATCCAATTTTAACATTTCAAACTAGCCTCAACCCATACAATAATAATAGTTTTTTATTAAAAAAAATATTAAGGCGGGCTCGGGTTTTGGCGGGCTAAGTAGCCCGCACCGCTTTAGGCTTGCACCACCACGGGCTAACCCGTATCTGTACCACTAGCCCGCTTTCCCATCTCTACCCACAAACCCCGCTAGCTGCAGGTGTTGACTGGATGGGAGGACCATCACCCCCCTTTTTGGAAAAACTGTAATTTGGGCCAAAATTTTGGATTTTTTCCCCTTCATGTTTTATTATTCATTTTCATTGGGTTTTTGAAAGATAAAAACACTTAAGAAAGTTATTATGCAAAAAGCCCAAATTAAACCAACAGGGATTAGGTCTATCGCAAGGGGTTAGATTCTCACAATTTGACGAACTAAGATTTAAATATCAACTGAAAGAGGTACTCATATTTAGTACTCGACAATACCTCGAATATGATTGCTTTTAATAAGAGGATATTTATGCTTTAGCCAGAAAAAAAGACCCAAATTATAAATAAAGAAATCATGCCTTTAACACTAAAAAAATCATTGAAATAAAAAAAAACACTAATATTAATAATTTAATAACTAAATTTAAAAAAGAAATAAATAAGCAAATACAACGGGATGGGACGTTCCATCCTGTCCCAGTTACTATTTTATCCAGTTCTAAATTGACTGAGACTAGGATAGGAACGGCCGGGACAGGATAAGTTGAACACCTCTATTACTAACAACCTGTGGTCAGCCACCATGCCAGTTGTTTATGCTATAGCCTCTGGCGCCTAAGGGTAATAAAACAGGCCAACCCGTGGGTTGTGGGTTGACCCATGACAAGTTAGGGTTAAGCGATGCTTGCTAAAAAGGCCCGTGTGATGGCAAGCTGGCTTTTAGCCAACCCTGACTGGCTATAAGGGTTGGCTGATTGATCCACTAACCTACCAACTACTATTTACTTTTTAAAAAAGGAATTCTATTTTTTAAAATATTTTCGTTTTACGATATAAAAAAATATTTGCTTTTCCTCCAAGTACTTGATTGAAAACACCAAATAAATTATAATATATATTTTTTAATTTTCTTAAATAGGATATAAAACATAATAATATAGTTATAGTAATAAATAAAAAATGAAAAAAATAAAAAAGATACGAGTTAGCCTACGAGTAGTGGGTTAGGTGATGCGAGTTGAAAGGTTTCACTAGTGGGTAGGTTGGCTTTTAGCTGACCTAAACCCATCATTTTTTGATGGGTTGTGTAACATCTTGGATTTTGGGTCTAGAAGTATCAGAATTAATTTAAAATGGACAGACTGTTAACCCTTTTTTGGCAAGAGTTCTCAAAGTTTCCTAGAAGGACGAGAAATTCCTAAGGACTAAATCGTAAAATAAGAGTTTTCTAGAACCATAAGACAGGCAAGTTAGAAATTCTAATAAGGTCTTGTGACCTTGAGTATGGGAATTAGAGATGGTTAAAGGCTAAAGGTTGTGCTAGAAACCTAGTGAGGCAATTCCTAATGCTAAACCCAAGTAGGGACCTAATCATAAATTCAAAAAGTTTCGGGCTGAAAAGGACAGTGATAGAAACTATACCTAAAAATTCTAGAAAAATATGAAATGGGGTTCTGAGGCCCATATGAGGCTAAAAATAATAAAAATACTCGTGGAGCAAATTTATGAATTTCTAGGGTTTTGACTAATTATGAGTATTAGCTAAAATTGAATTATTTAAAATATAACGAGGTCTTAGATAATTAGAGAAAAATAGGAAATAAATACTTAAGGAATTATCACAGGTTTTAAAAATAATTTTTTTCCCACGAAGAGATTGTCTTTAACAAAATTTAAAACCTATTTATATACTATACAGAGAAAGTCAAAATAAATCGTCTATAGATTGACTTTTGACCTAAGAAAATTTAAAAAATTTCCCACGATAAAAAGAAGTATTAGCACCTAGAGACAGATTCTCATAGTCATAGACCGATAGAAAGAATTTAGTCAAGTTATTCCAAAATAAATATTATTAAATATTTTAATAAAAGAACAAAAGGAAGAGTATCTCTCCTTCTGAATACATATTATATAATGCCATGTGAGGTTATTTGTAATAAAAAAAGAGTGCCAGAACATGTCTTAAGATTACCGGGTAAGTCAAAACCCAGAAAAGTACCTGATACGGTTGATGAGATTTGGGAGCATAAAACTGTAAGATGATATTCTATCCAATTGTCTTTAAACTATGAAAATGGTTGATTAATGTCAGATTAATGATTAAGAGGAAGAAAAGGGTAAGAATCAAGCGGTCTTGTGATGAAATTAGAAAGAATCCAACTTCTCTTAATTTTATGAGAATTTCAGCTAGACTTAGGGATGATCCTAGGGTTGGATTTTGATGGTTTGATACTTCTAATGTGTTTAAAATGAAAAATTGTGTGGGGTAAAGATGATAAAGTAAGTTTGGATGCATTGAAATTGAAAACGGTATTTTTGCCCTAAAACCCTATATGTTTCTGTCAAGGCTTATTTATGGGGAAGGAGTTAGATTTTATTTAATTTGAGTTTGGAAATAGACTTTACATACAAAATTATAGGAAAATGGCATGTGAAATTAATTTTAAAAAATTAGAATTAAAGCTCAAAAGTTAAGGTTAAAGGGTTAAAGTATGTTAAAGAGAGCAAAGTAGGAGTGTTGTTTGTTATCATGGCTCTAATGAATAAATGACAATGATGTGCTAATATATTTAGGGCCATGAAACATTAAGGAATAGAAATGCAAAGGTTGAGCAAGCAACCTAAATGGTTGGAGGCATAGGGAGCAAGAGAAAACAAGAGGGAAATCTTAAAGACGCAAGATAGTGAACTTGCCCCTATTATATGCTTGAGTGTTGATGTTACTTGATGGGATTTAGAATATGAAAGATTAAATATTGCTCTATTTCTTATGTATTCTATAACCATGTGTGAATGAAACATTGAGTATCAAAGCATGTCATTTTATAAATATGAAAGCATGAAAGTATGAGAGCAAGCATGTCATCCACTTAGCATTTGTCTTGCATAAATGTGTGTAATGTTTGCTACTGAGATTCTCCCAAATCTCTTCCTACCTTAACCAATCCTAATAGGTGTTAATAACCAAGCAAAAAGATGCATGAAGTGGAAGAAAAGAGTTGAGAAAATATATTATATTACATTATGTAATCTTTATGTCAATGCATATATGTTGATAGTGCTAATGACATTATGTAAAGTTAAACAATAATGATAGCACAGATGTTGGAACATATTAATGAATGAGAATGAATTATGCAATGTTGGAATGATTGCATGCAAGATAAATACTCATTAATGCAACTAAGGGGGATAAGTTATCCCTAAATGAGTCATGAATTTATGATATAGTGGAAGTGAGGCAAGCAATTGAATCTGGCTGTGAAATTTGGAGAGAAACTGGTACACATCCTAAACTTTAAAACAAGAGGTAGATCACTTAAAATGGATACGTGTTCTAAGAGATATGATTACTCAAAGTTAGGGCAGAGAATCTAGGAATGTACTATTTGTAAAGACCCTTAACCTCAAAACATTATAACTCATCACAAAATCACTACTATGGTAGAAAAGGAAAGCTGTTAAAATGAGCTACCATAGTAGAAGGAAAATTTCATATTTTTAGAAATTGACTTTCAAACTCGGGTCAACCCGTAATTCATTGCATGCACTGAAATCATTCATTTACATCTACTGGGCCTCCGAGCCTCCGGCCCGGGTAACAAAACACATCTATATCAGCCCATATAAATAGTTTCCAACAAAATAATCCAGAGTTTCATAAGACACTAACAATGGCCTCTGGCCAACCAAAATAAGGAGATACATTCTCTCTAGTTTATAACAAGGCCGGGTAATCAAATATTTCAAAAGCAGTCCTAAATGTGGCAATATATACTAGCCATACATATACAAATGCTAGAGGCCTAAAGCTAACCAAGCTCAAGCCTCTGCGTCTCTTCCCGATGGCCCACGCCCGGAACCTTCACCTGAAAACATTGTAAACCACGGGGTGAGACAAAGTCCCAGTAACCAGCCTTTCCAATACTAGGTACTACTAAATAGGTGCTCGTGAGGTGTCAAGTGGGGCAGTTCACAAATAATATATAACGATAGCCACAACAATTCATGCAAGTGCAATGATGCAATCCCATCAACCAAATCCCTCACTTTGGGGGATTTTCAAGAGCCAGAGCCGGCCTATCCCTCACTATGGGGGACGTAAGGAGCCATAAAAGGCCTATCCCTCACTCTGGGGGATGTAGGGAGCCAAAAAGCCTATCTCTCACTATGGGGGACGTACTGAGCCAACCATCATGCATTAATGGAGGCCTTATCACGTGGTAGTAACTATCAAAAACTCTCACCAATTCCCAAATCATGCATCATGCTCAAATCATAATCAAATAGTAATTGAACATCTCATAAGTAACTTCATTTAGTGGCATATCCTTCACAATTTCAAGATTTCATTCATCATCAATCAAAAACCCCACAAGACGGTTTTCCCTTTTTATATACAACATATAGTTTGAACACAATTACTACTTGGAGCACAAAACACAAATCTACTCACAATACCACAGAAGCAAGTACTAAGGATTGGAAAGTGGTTACCTCTCGCCTGAGCAAGGAACAACAAACCGACAATGTGGCCCCGTGCACCACCAAGACTCACAACCGGTCTACACAAGCACACAAACACACAACCATCATATATTAGCTTTCAAACTAATAATGTGGCCAAAACAACACTTGGGGACACAAAATTCCTATCTCCCATAAAAACTCTACCCAACTCAAAGGGTATAACTATCAAGGCAACACTCCAAGGTCATACCAATCCATTAAAACCTTAATTCCTTTCCAAACATCAATAAAAATTCATAACCTCAAGGACCCAACATCCAAACATCCCATTTGAACAATTGAGGTTCTAACAACAATCTAAATTGATTAAACATCCAATTTAACCCTCCTTAACATAACCCAAATCACAAAACTCAGAATCAACCTCTACATTATCATCCTCAATCCCAAATCACCTATCTCCATAAACTCTAACTCTAAAAATTCAAGATTCTTTAAATCCAAGGAAACACACGATTAAATACTTAAACTAACCCAATGCAATCAATTAAACTCAAAACAATCGGTCAAAAACCTCAATTCCATCACAACTTAGAAAATCCTAGAGTTCCACCAAAAATCCTCAGAAATTCCAAGAAATTCCAAGAAAGAAAGAAGATTAGAGGTTAAAATCACTTACTTGAGGTAATGGATCCTTAGAAATGCCCCCTCCAAGCCAAAAATTTGAAACCCTAGCAGAGCTCCTCTCTCCTCCTTCAGATTTTCTAATTTTCGCACTCTGAACCTCTCCCGCGACTATATAGATTTGGGACCTTTCACCGTAGCGAACTCCAATCTTCACTGCGGCGAACTAATCCTGAGAGGGATTACTCACCTGAAAACCTGACTTCGCCGCGGCGAAAGCTTCCCGAGAGGAAACTCTCGCTCGCCTAGAAAACTTCGCCGCGGCATGCCCTCACCTTCACCGCGGCGAAACCTTCCCGAAAGGGAAGCCTCGCTCACCTGAACAACTTCGCCGCGGCGTCCCCAAGACTTCGCCGCGGCCAAACCTTCCCGAGAAGACACTCTCCTCTGAAACTCCCGGTGCGCCGCGGTGAAGTAAAACTTCGCCGCGGCGAACATACCCTGAGAGGGGTACGTTCACCTATTCCTCCAACAAACCTCAAATCCAACCCAAACACCAAGATCAAGATTAAATTGCTAATCTATCCTCAAAATCAACTAAAAGAGGCTATTAAAACCCGATAAGACTTAGGATGTTACACTATTTAATCAAATGAATAGTAAATTTTCATGAATTAAGTGCATGAATTGAGAAGGTCTTAGTCCAGATTTATATTTTTTTTCTTGTAAAGAGTTAAAACAACTTTAAATGGAGATTTAGATCACCTCAATACAATTCTTTTATAATTAGCTATGAATTTCAAATTTTGACCGAAAATATGAAATTTACCAGTGAATAGTAACCTGAGAAACAAATTTTAAATCTTCAACATATGGGCTTATTCTATGATCCACTTGAATCATAACACTTCTGGACGCATACTAGAAGGGTTAAATAGAGGGATGTTTCAGGTTAGACTCATGTATTAGCACCTACTACTACTTGTATAACAAAAATTAAATGACTTTTGAGTCACTAATCTTTGTTAGGAAAATAATACAAACTATTACCTTTGATCCTTAATATAAGGTATAGTTGGAGATTAGATTTAATCTTAAATATAAAATCTCAATTCATTTCATCTCTCATCTTTTTCTAAAATATCCCTATAGATTGTAAGGGTTTTCATTAAAGATAATTTCAATCATCAAATATAATGCAGATGATTCAAGATGATAGTTTAGGGAAGCCAACACACGTTTGTGACCAAAAAACTAAGTTAATTAATTTTCTTAATATCTCCAAATTAATTATCTAACCCTTATATTAAAGACTGGAGGTAGTAATATATGAGGCAACCACCAAAATTTGGCAACATCTTATTTAGAATATTTGTTCAACTATTCACTGATGATTAACAACTTTTGGTTAGTTATTTGAACCCTATTTTATTATATAATTTTATATCTGTTTTAGAGATTTTTGTGGTATTATTGAGATATATTTGCCACAATTATTGAAAAATTATATTAAAAGTAATTCTATAAAATTACTAATTAAAAGGCCTTGATTGTTATATTTTTATAATTTTTCTTAGTTAAATTAATCTTTATAAAAGTAGTTTGTTGCCTTGATTGGTTTGAGCTGGTGTCGGGGGACGGTATAGAGCGATCACGTCATCCCCTTCCATCATAGTTTTTGTTGTCATCCTATTCTCACCCCATGTATGCCCATTGTCACCGTTTTATTTCTCCATTAAGCTGCTTGCAATGAGTCCTAATACCCATAGTTGTTTATGTGAGAGCTTCATCATCACTATCAACATCGTAGGGTTTTCATCATCGAGTCATAGGGTTTTTGTCGTCGACCATATGATACACTCCTTTAGCTTAGATAACTCATCTTCCTTTGTTTTCACTGTCAATGTTGTTGTTTGTATGTTTATAACTTTTTGTATGAACTATGAATAACGGGTAGTTTGAATGGGTTTGCTATTTATTATTGGCTGATTCATTCTATACATTACTGTTTGTTATTTTATGATTAGAAAATATTCTGGACTACTAGCTAGTTATTAACTTGTTTTAGACGTTGTTTTTTCCAAGTTTTTTTTTGTTTAGTTGCTTTATTCCCAGCTTGATAGGACTTGGGTGATTTTTATGAGTGTTGGATGTTTGTGGATTGAAATTTAAGCACAAAGTCTAGTTGCAACAAGGTCCAATTCCTTTCATAAGCATTGCTAAGGTTCAAATGCCACTACCCTTAGGTTGGGTGCTACATTCACTAATCTCAGGCATTTAGATTTTTGTATTGTTAAACTAGAATATGGAGATGTTCCTAACCTATTGGTTGGGGTCGTAAAAAGGATTATTGTTTAAAGAAACTAATTGCATAATAGACTTAATTTTTGAACTTGCAACTAGAATATTTCGTGTGGTTGAGTTATGATTGAATAGGGTTGGTTTTGATTGCAAAGGAAATCAAGACCTTAAGTTTGGTTTCCTCAGCAACCAAGGCCTGCTCCACTCTATCATAATCAATCATGCAGAATGTTATTTGCTAATTCAGAATCAAGTTTGTTTCATAATTGTTTTAGTAAGAAGAGTTTTTCCTTTTACGGCCTCGAAGAATAGCTTTAGAATATTTTTATGTTCTATTTTAATGCTAACAATCAAAATGTCTATTTATTATTGAACAATAGTGTCCAACCCAAGAGATGTGAGATTTGACTTTAACGATTCTTACAAAATGAACTGGCCTTCAACCTAAAGCAGACATCAGGCTAAGTTACATCCATGAAATATCCAACACCCAAAAATCATTAAACCCCTTTAAAGGTAGTGAAATAGAGCACCCAAGCAAAAAACAAACAAACAAACCTTAAAAAGACAAATGTCATAAAAACAACTAGCTCATATAAGAAAAATAATTATTTAAAAAAAGGTTTATTTCTTAGACTTGCCATAACAAATATATCCAATCTAAAAAGTAGACTTTTTTAAAATTAATTTCCAATAGTTACATTGATTGCAAGACTAGCCAATCTTAAAAGTAATATTTTCTACATCGGTTTCACAACTGATATAAAAAATGGGAACTTTTAACACCAGTCTTTTTTATATCGGTGGTAGTGCCGGTGTAAAGGTCCCATTCTAACCGACCTAAAAAGCTTTTTTGCCCCCTTATAGTGCTGCCATTATATTTAATTAAAATAACATTTAACAACTTTTCTCAAATATCTCATTAGAAATATCTCCTCTTTAGTTATCTTATAGCTTACGAAATTAAGAAGATATATTTCTTCTTCACCAAGCACGAGAAAGAGGTCTTTCATCCTTTTCTCCAAGATCGTCACATTTCAACATCATCTTCAAATTCGAATTCAAATCACCATCTTTCATCAAAAGCACCAAGAATTACACCATCTATCCTAAGAAATTAAAGAAAGATATTCAAATTAAAGAAAGTCATTGGGAAAATGAAGATTCAAATAAAAGAATTAAATTATATTATCTCATCATTTTAAAAAGAATTATCTCCAAACTTAGAAAATATTTGCAGAGGTACTTATATATTGTCTACCAACAGTCCAAATATCGACAGCGGGATCTGAGCTTCCCATCTTGTGAGTTATGAGCTAATTTCTTACCAACTGGACTAACTCTTATTGATAGAATAGTCAGATATTAAATGTGATACCTTTCCTAATAGAGATTTAAATTTTAATTTATCATATTTAATTTGTCATGGTATAAGAAAGTATTCCCCTACACTACATGCAATCCTTATTGGTAAGGAATGTTAGCCTTCAAGTATCAATATTGCTGTGCTCCAAGCATTCTGCCCAGTTCATCAGACCAAGCCTAATTAATAAAGTCAAAAACATCAAGCTAGACTAGGCTAACTACTGAGCCGTGGCGACATGGGTTAATGACGGTAATCTCCTAAATAAATACATATTTATATTATTTTTTACTTTTATATTTTAATTTTGTTGTCTGCTTTTATTGGAATATTTTATTATACCCCTTATTTAATAAATAGAATTTTATAATTACTACGAAGTGTTTTTTACTCTAATATTTTAACACTTTTAGAATTTCAAATTGTATTTAGCTTGATATCATGTAAAAATAATATTCATTCTTGTCTTTAATATAAACGTTATATAACTAATTTGTGTTTATTAAAAAACTAATTATATTAGTTTTTTTTTGGTAACAAGTGTGTTTGTTTATTTAAAATATGCTTTTTAATCATGTACTCTTTTTTTGGCTAAATTTTAATCATGTATATTGAAAACTCCTTATCATGTGCAATTAATAAGATAATATGAGAAAAAATTATAAATTTGTGAAACAAAATAGATTGATATATTATATTTAAGACCAAATCATTAACCCTTTCTTTAATTCCTATATTTAAGATTGGAGGTAGTATATAATTAATAATCATTTATAATGAAAAATGTGACTTTTAAATTCAATATTACTTTTCAAGGCAGCATATTTTAAAAGGGTACTTATTTAGTTATTTTTTTCAATACCACTTTAGCAAATGGCACTTCCTTTCTCTATTCCTTTTTTATTCAAGTGTATTTTCCTAGCGTCCGGATCCAGACCATTATCCCAGCAAACTACTCCCTCTAGTCCTTATTATAAGTTTCAAATAACTAATTTGAAAATAATAAACAATTAATTAAAATTAGTTAAAAACAATGAATATGTTAGAAATATACTTTCTTTCCAAATATGTCCTTATAATGAATGAGAAAAAGAACGAAAGAAAATGTATAAAAAAATATAATAAGAGAGAAATAGAGAAATAATTAAAGGTAACATTAACAAAATATATTAGATACTTAGACGAACCCATATTAAAGTTTATAAAATAGACCACACCTTTTTTTTTCAAATTTAAAGCTTATAAATGGGATGGGAGGGAATATAACATAACTCAAAAACAAAATGCTTAAAAACAGATAGCTTAAGTGAGAGAAGATGAACAAGACAATTTACGCAGTCTATTGAGAGCAAGTACGTACAAATAAAAACATCATGTATTCCAAAAGCAAAGCTTTAAACTTTCTCTAAGCTAAAAGATAATCCAAACTGAATTCATTAACTTCAAAATTTTCAGTGATCAATAACTACCAGATCATGCTAGCGCGTTTGGTCTTCATGGTATGTGGCCCAACGAAAAAACACAAAAAAATTACCTTGGGTGATCAAAGTTAACAGAGATTCATTATAAATAACTAACTTGATTAATTTTTTTAATTTATTTAAAGTAGTTATTTTCCTTTTATATTAAGGAGTGAATGTAGTATAATACAAGACTCCTTTCAAGTTATAACACTTATATCAACTCATCAATAATTATGTGGTTCCAGAAACTGGGAAATCAAATGGGAAAATTAGTGTTAGCTTTTAAGGAATGAATGTAATTATCAAAAGATCGCACAACGAGTGAGTAGTTAGTTACATGAAATAATCAACAACAAATCTCACTTATTTTGAGATTTCTTCGTGATCACATTTTTTTTCTTAAGACTTCAGGATAATTTTTCTAAATCTTGCTATTTCTCTAGGATGGAAACATTCCACACAGATCAACGTGGAATAAATTTTATTCTAAAAGAGAGATAAAGGACAGTGAGATATATATATATATATATATATGGGTGTCTACTGATAGTAGTCATTACGGTTTCTACATACTACATTCCAAAACTGATCTGGACTCTTGAGAGATGGATCGGATCTCAACCAATGTAGTAGAGCGGGTCGGGTAACTTGAAGGTCCGTGCACCCGTGGAAGTGCCAAGAATGTCACCCCACTGGTCTCCGATGTTCCCGATGATTCTGTAGCCACTTTTCTTCAGCTTCTTTCTCTCCGCCGATTTGTACGCCATCGCCGTCGTTCCTGACTACTCCGTCGTGTTCCTGCCATTAACAATATTGCCCATCGATCAGACCCAGAACAATATAATATAATGACACAGTAAGAGAGAGAGAGAGGACAACATTAAGTGCGTAAAATTTAAGAATTTATTTACTTGAGGATCAACTTGTGCCAAGTTTGGTAACCAACTTTCTTGAGGTTTGAAGTAGTAACTTGCTTTTGACTCAGTGGTCTTCCAGTAAGGAACACGATCTTGATTCCCATATTCAGCAACTTGTTGTACAGTTTCAGCGTCTCTGGTGTTAGAATAAAAGGACAATGGATCGAAAACATACCGGGTCGGATCTCGGGTCAGGTCGGTCAGATCTTCTTAGCTCATGTTTAAGCTAGACTATAAAAGTCTAAACTTTTAAGTGCACTTTTGCAAGAAAGAAAATAAGAGAGAGAGAGAGAGATATAGTAGGAAAGCTCTACTATCGGAGTGATTTGAACTGATGGGGGGAAGCCTCTATTTATAGCTTTTGTCAGGGGTATTTTGGGTAGCCAAAATATCCACTGAGCCCATCAGATAAAATCTGAGATAGGATATATAAATATATCCTTATCTCATAATATCATGATATTTGAATTTAAATCCAAAATCAATCACAATTAATTCTAAATATATATACTTAATATATATTCAATCTACACAATATAAATTAATTAATTTAATATTAAATTAATTAGATTTATATCGTAACTGATTGGATATGATTTAGGGTGTTTGACCAAGTCAAACATATCACAATATCGCCTGGATATTTGATTGGTATATTCTCTTTATACCCGGTCAAACAATCCGGCCCATCAAGGGCGGATCCAAGCCCAAGATCCAACATCTCCTACTCGCACTTGATGGGCTGCCTATCGTGCGATAGCTAAATCTTTCATTACTTCATACTAGGTGTCTGCCGTGACTGCGTGGGCATGACGTCATCGATTCGGGTACTTGTGCACTAGGAATCCTTTATGTAGGACCAGCACACAAGAACACCCTTGGTATACCTACAAATTGTATGCTTGTTGCCTCAAATACCCTAGTTTTATCCATACACTTTACTTGTGGCATATCTAATCCCTCTCAAGTTATCTTGTTTACTCAGATTGCCTTCCTATACGTATGGCATCCATACTTGCTTAGCTGTTCAGTTCAACCTACAAGGGACATGTCACAGACACCAACGTAGATGTGTATTTCAGGATAAATCTTCCTTCTGACTATTCATCATTTAGATTTGGCATAATCGCTTTCCCAGTCTTGACCCATTAGATTGCATCATTCTTGACCATGGGGTTTAGACTAGAGTAGCTGTCACTAAACCAAAACCTTGTGATGTTGTCTAAGTCTTAAGGGCATTATGAAAGGTTTATTTCCTTTCTGGGACTCATACTGTAATGGATCAGGGATCTTCCATCTACGTCCCATGTTGCGGATTTGAGTAAGCTCATGCAGTATGAATTGCATGCTACGGTGCTCAATCCACCAGGTGGAGTATGTCGCTTTTGGTTTTAATAGCACCGTACAGACTTAAGTTCCAAATGCACTCCAACATTTGAACCAGGAGCTCTTTCATCACAACTATATATGACGTCTTACCAGTGAAGAGTTCCTTGTCTGGCTACAGGTCTCATAGATGACACATTATCCATGATTCGGCCCAAACTTTTATGGGTCTCATCTCAATCTAGCTGAAGCGACATCTATGCAGTGATTCTTCTCTACCATCTCATGGTGATCATCTGCTGTTAAACCTTCTATGTCCCATGAGAACATAGCAAGGCGGTTGATCGTGTGAGTGAGCCAACCTTGTGACCTGTACGACATTTTTGTATTGCATACCTCGTGCCTATGCATGTATAAATACACAAATGTATATACAAGAAAAAAAATTTCTTTGAACTAGATAAAATGTATTGAATTACTAAGTAAGAGGAAACAAAAAGTTCAGTACAACATGCCTTGTGCCTGCGTATTTGAAAAAAGGATCAAAAAGAAGGAGTTCAATACATCAGACTCTACGCATGCCTAAGGCCTTTACATGCTTGATGAAAGGATCTCTAGCTATAACCTTGGTTAGGAGATCTGCCAACATCTGTTAGGAGATCTGCCAACATCTTATGAGTGGACAAGTATTGAACTATCACTTGTTTCTTAGCGATCATATCCCTTACAAAGTGATATTTTATGTCTATATGCTTAGTACGATTGTGGTTATAAAACCCTTAACCTTAAAAACATCATAAATCATCATAAAATCCACTACTATGGTAGAAAAGGAAAGCTGTTAAAACGAGCTACCATAGTAGAAGGAAAATTTCATATTTTTAGAAATTGACTTTCAAACTCGGGTCAACCCGATAGACGTTGCATGCAACTAAAATAATCCATTCATATCTACTGGGCCTCCGAGCCTCCGGCCCGGGTAACACATACATCAAAGTCAGCCCATCTAAAAAGTTTTCAACTATATAATCCAGAGTTCATCAAACACTAGCAATGGCCTCCGGCCAATCAAAATAAGGAGATATTCTCTCCAGTTTACAACAAGGCCGGGTAATCAAATATATCAAAAAGCAGTCCTAAATGTGGCAATATATACTAGGCATACATATACAAATGCTAGAGGCCTAAAGCTAACCAAGCTCAAGCCTCTGCGTCTCTTCCCGAAGGCGCACGCCCGGAACCTTCACCTGAAAACATTGTAAACCACGGGGTGAGACAAAGTCCCAGTAACCAACCTTTCCAATACTAGGTACTACTAAATAGGTGCTCGTGAGGTGTCAAGTGGGGCAGTTCACAAATCATATAAAACGATAGCCACAACAATTCATGCAAGTGCAATGATGCAATCCCATCAACCAAATCCCTCACTTTGGGGGATTTTCAGGAGCCGGAGCCGGCCTATCCCTCACTATGGGGGACGTAAGGAGCCATAAAAGGCCTATCCCTCACTCTGGGGGACGTAGGGAGCCAAAAGGCCTATCCCTCACTATGGGGGACGTACTAAGCCAACCATCATGCATTAATGGAGGCCTTACCACGTGGTAGTAACCGGCAAAACTCTCACCAATTCCCAATTAATGCATCATGCTCAAATCATAATCAAAGAGTAATAATCATTTCACAAGTAACCTCATTCAGTGGCATATCTTTCACAATTCCAAAATTCATTCATCATCAATCAAAACCCCACAAGACAGTTTTCCCTTTTTATATACAACATATAGTTTGAACACAATTACTATTTGGAGCACAAAACACAAATCTACTCACAATACCACAGAAGCAAGTACTAAGGATTGGAAAGTGGTTACCTCTCGCCTGAGCAAGGAACAACAAACCAACGATGTGGCCCCGTGCACCACCAAGACTCACAACCGGTCTACACAAGCACACAAACACACAACCATCATATATTAGCTTTCAAACTAATAATGTGGCCAAAAACAACACTTGGGGACACAAAATTCCTATCTCCCATCAAAACTCTACCCAACTCAAAGGGTATAACTATCAAGGCAATACTCCAAGGTCATACCAATCCATTAACACCTTAATTCCTTTCCAAACATCAATTAAGATTCACAACCTCAAGGACCCACTATGGAATTCTACACCCAAACATCCCATTTGAGCAATTAAGGTTCCAACAACAATTCTAAACCGATTAAACATCCAATTTAACCCTCCTTAACATAACCCAATTCACAAAACTCAAAATCAATCTCTACATTATCATCCTCAATCCCAAATCATCCATTTCCATAAACCCTAGCTCCAAAAACTCAAGATTCTTTAAATCCAAGAAAACTACACCGATTAAATACTTAAACTAACCCAATGCAATCAATTAAACTCAAAACAATCGGTCAAAAACCTCAGTTTCCTCACAACCTAGAAAATCCTAGGGTTCCACCAAAAATCCTCAGAAATTCCAAGAAATTCCAAGAAAGAAAGAAGATTAGAGGTTAAAATCACTTACTTGAGGTAATGGATCCTTAGAAATGTCTCCTCTAAGCCAAAAGTTCGAAACCCTAGCAGAGCTCCTCTCTCCTCCTTCAGATTTTTCTTATTTTCGCACGCTGAACCCTCCCGCGACTATATAGATTCGCGACCTTTCGCCGCGGCGAACTAATCCCGAGAGGGATTACTCGCCTGAAAACCTGACTTCGCCGCGGCGAACCCCAATCTTCGCCGCGGCGAAAGCTTCCCGAGAGGAAACTCTCGCTCGCCCAGAAAACATTCGCCGCGACATACCCCTACCTTCGCCGCGGCGAAACCTTCCCGAAAGGGAAGCCTCGCTCACCTGAACAACTTCGCCGCGGCGTCCCCTAGACTTCGCCGCGGCCAAACCTTCCCGAGAAGACACTCCCCTCTGAAACTCCCGGTGCGCCGCGGCGAACATACCCTGAGAGGGGTACGTTCACCTATTCCTCCAACAAACCTCAAATTCAACCCAAACACCCAGATCAAGATTAAATCACTAATCTATCCTCAAAATCAACCCAAAAGAGGCTATTAAAACCCGATAAAAACTTAGGATGTTACAGTGGTACTTAGGGTCCTTTGCATAGGCTATTGCTACTTGACTATCGCAGTGAATCAGAGTTGGTCCCTCACTCCCACCATGGATTCCCAATCGTACTAAGAATCTTATGAGCCACACAGCTTCTTAGACAGCTGCAGAACATGTTACATATTCTGCTTCCATGGAAGAAAGAGACACACACGTTTGTTTCTTGTTGCTCTAGGAGATTGCTCCGTTATTCAGTAGGAAAGCATAGCCTGACGTCGAGTGTCGCTCGTCCAGGTCTCCTGCCCAATCAGCATCAGAATAACCCTCCGCACGAAGGCCATTTCCTTGATAGCACAACTCATAGTCCATGGTTCCTTTTAGATATCTCATAATCGGCTTACAAGTCCGACTGCGAAGTATATGTCTAGCCTGGTACACAACATGGCGTACATTAGGTTGCCAACAACACTTGAGTATGGGACTCTCTTCATGCGTTCTATATCGCATTGTTTTGTAGGGCGTATTTCCTCGCTTAGGTTATGTCCCTTAACCACAGGGGTATCCATAGGCTTGCAATCTCTCATATTAAAACGCTCAAGAATCTATGCTATGTATGCCTTTTGTGACAATGATAGCAATTTTCTAGAATGATCTCTTCTTATCTTAATGCCTAAGATATATTCTGCTTCGCCCATGTCTTTCATCTCGAAGTTTAAGGATAACCACTCTTTGATCATCTTTATTAGTTTCAGATTGGTACCAGCTAGTAGTATGTCATCGACATAGAGGGATAGAATGACAAAGTTGTTTCCAAACCGCTTGATATAAACGTAGTGATCTTCCTCGATCATTTCAAAGTCATAGGAGCTTATAGCTTTGTGGAACCTTAAGTACCACTGCCTAGATGATTGCTTGAGTCCATAAATGGATCTCAAGAGTTTACAAACTTTTTGTTCGTTCCCTTTCTGTATAAAGCCCTCAGGCTGTTCCATATAGATTTCCTCATCTAGTTCTCCATTCAAGAAAGCGGTTTTTACATCCATCTGATGTAACTCTAAGTCTAAACTTGCTACTAAAGCCAGTATCAGTCGTATCGAGTTGAAACGTACAACAGGTGAGAAGGTATCTGCATAATCCACTCCTTCCCGTTGTGTATACCCTTTGGCAACTAACCTTGCTTTGGGTTTATCAATTGATCCATCAGCCTTACGTTTATACTTGAGAACCCACTTGCTCCCAATTGCCTTTCGGCCAGGTGGTAGATCAACTAATTCCCATACTTGGTTGGATTCTATGGAATCCATTTCCTCTTATAAGGCCTTCTGCCATTTTTCCTTAGTAGGTCCTGTTAGTGCTTCTTTAACACTTACGGGGTCTTCTTCATCGTTTTCTGGACTAACGATGAAGGTTGCTCCTTCAATTGAGAAGCGTCTCCTAGGAGTTTTGTCTCTGTTACTTCTCCTAAGTAGGGTTGCTGTAGGACTTTCTTCCTGTGACTGGGTTAAACCTTGTTGTGAAAATTGTTCAACCCTCCCACTCGAATCAGTAGATTGAGGAACACTTTGTTGTACCTCATTGCCATCATCCTCATAAAGACGGCTTGTTCGATCAATACTCCCTTTGCTAGGATATTCAGTTTCTATGAATGTTGCGTCCCTTGACTCTATCTCAGTCACTGAGCCGTCATCATTTTCACCAATGAAGACATACCCCTTAGAGTTCTCAGAGTATCTTATGAAGATACACTTTTTGCCCCTCGGTTCTAGCTTGTCATACTTATGGGAAGAATCACGAATGTAGGCCGCTGACCCCCATGGTCTTAGGATGTTTAGATTCGGTTTGCGATTTGTCCATGATTCATAAGGGGTTGTGGTGACTAATTTAGAAGTCACTCGATTAAGTATGAATGTGGCAGTTAAAAGAGCATCTCCCCAATATGAGGTTGGAAGCTCAGCTTGTGCCATCATTGATCTAACCATATCGAGGAGAGTTCTGTTTCTCCTTTCAGCAACTCCATTTTGTTGAGGAATGCCGGGGATTGTTAGTTGCCTAGCAATACCCCTTTCTTCACAGAGCTCCTTGAACTAATCAGAGAGGTATTCTTGACCTCGGTCAATTCTTAAGGCTTTGATTCTTGAACCTAGCTGATTTTCCACTAAATTGAGATATTTTCTAAAGCACTCTAATGCCTCAGATTTGTGGGAAATCAAGTAAGTATAGCCATATCGGGAAGAATCATCGATGAAGGTAATAAAATACCATGCTCCGTGACGTGCCCTAACACTCATTAGTCTGCAAATATCAGAGTGTACCAATTCAAGAGGATGGTTAGCCTTGGTTGCCTTTCCGAAAGGTTTCCTTGTGCTCTTGCCAGCAAGGCAATGTTCACACAGAGACATTTCCTTCTTAGACACGTTTCCTAGCAAATCCTCTTTTGCCAGTTTGGTCATGCGTTCTTGACTAATATGTCTTAATCTAGCATGCCATATATCGTAATTGACATCGGAAGAAAGTGCATAGCAAGAACTAGAAAAATTGTCATTGAAATTCTCTAAAACAAAGAAACCATTCGAAACATAACCAGAAACTGAAAAATTGGTCCCATACGAAATGTCTACTATTAAATCATGGAAAAAGACATTAAAATGAAATTTAACTAAGGGAAATAATAGACACAAGATTTCGTCGGATTTTCGGAGCGTAGAGAACATTTTGCAGGACTAGGGTTTTTCCTCCATGCAGGGTCAGCTCACAAGTACCAATCCCTTTGACTTCTACTCTCGCGTTGTTCCCAACATAAAACCACCTTCTTCTTGCTGGTAACCGATGAAATTCTGTGAAGTTGCCACGATCCTTGCTCACGTGGTCTGTGACCCCTGAGTCTTTTTCTGCTCAGGGCAGTCCTTGGCATAATGCCCCTTTTGTTGGCAAGCATAGCATTTGATGGTTGCTATGTTCTGCTTCTTTGCAGGTTTCTTGGCTTTCTTGAAGGAATTCTTTCCCTTCTTCACTTTAGGGCCACCTTTCTTATTTTGAGAGCCTTTGCTTCTCTTGGACTGGTTTTGGGAGGTTGCCCCACCCTTTCCTTCAGTTAAATATGCCTTACTGATAGGTTTCACAGTTTCCATTCAGTCATCCTCCAGTTGGAGGTGGCGAGCTACATCAGCAAAGGTTTTTATACTCTCGTTATGAGTAATTGTGTGCTTCATTGTATCCCAACTTGCTGGGAGATATCTCATGACAGCTTGAATCTGTTGCTCATCAAATAAGGCGCCTCCGGCTTCCTTAAGCTCCCTGATTAAGTTCTGCATTGCCCTTAGGTGATGCCTTATGGGAGTGTTAGGACCCAGCTTGAAATTATCAAGTTTGACGGTGAGTCTCTTAAGCCTCGCAGTAGAGGTACCGTCAAATTCAGATTTCAGCACTGCCCACATGGCAGAGCCAGAAGGGTGTGTTTCGAATTGCACCACCACATCGTCAGTCATGGCACTTAGCATAGTAATTTTGGCGATAGTGTCCCTTCTTTTCCAGGCCGTGTAGCCGTCCTGGTCCCTTCGCGATGCATTCGCCTCAGGCTCTGGAAGAAAAGTAGTCAACACATCAGTGACTTCTTGTTCTTCGAGGACATATGATATCTTACGACGCCACATGCTGTAATTGTCTCTGTTCAGCTTGTCACCTCCTACGAGGTCAGCTATAATGGACTTGATTCCTCTTTGAGACATTGTGCTATCACATAGACAACAATGCATTTTAGTACGGTATGCAACATACACGTTATTCAAGTAGGCCATAGGTCATCCGAGTAAGAGTCTCACCATTTTCATGATCAGGAGACAACTAGGTTGGCTCCGATCCCATTACTCCTGGTTAGTCTCTTACCTTTCTTATCTCTGACTTTCCTTGAACATATCCCCAATTTGAGTTTTCCTTATGAAACTCCCACTCAAATAAAGCATTTAAAATAAAAAAACTTTATTTAACGAAGCATAAATGTTTACAAAAATTTTGATAATCCAAAAGTAAAGTCTTAAGAGTAAACATAAAATGAAAAGGGAAAAATAAATGTGAACAAAAACTTATTCGTTCATGATATATTTTATCATGGGTTCTCTCAAACTCTCTTTAACATCTTTTCAGCATCTACAAAGACTTTGTTTAAAGAACCCTTCCCTAAACATGTGTCCCCTCCTTGCCAGTTCCTCTTTGTATTGGATTGTAATGTTTGAGAAAAAGAGTGCGTCTTGCTCGTTGAAAATTTGTTTAGCATAATAACTCAATTTTGAAAACAGACACTTTTGATGCTTGTATTCATCAGCATGTCTTTCTGCTATTTGTTCTATTAAATTTATGTCCTTGGGTCTGTAGACTTCTTCCTCTTGTTGGTTAGGAACACATTTCCTTTTACCACTGCTCCCCTCAGGTACATTAGAGTTTACTTGTGATTGAGGCGCTTTTCTTTTATTTGTACTTTCTTCAGCATAATAATTTGAAGACTTCGGAGCATCAGAAAGAGGAGAATAAGTTGGATATATTTCAAAAGATTGGTTAGAATTTGAGTTTGCCATTTCCTAAACCCAAAAAAAAAAAGAAGTTAAGAAAAATATAAAAATAAATACTCAAAACATTTATTTGCCATTTTTCGTACCCAAAAGATCATAAGAAATAAGCATATAATATATCAATTTATAGCTCATGATTTTAGAAATATTTCAGGTCAAATAGGGCTCAAAAATAGGCCCTCACGCGCCCCAATAAACATTCCCATTTTTTTTTAATTTTAAATAAGGGGTAGGTTCGCCTACTCTCAAGACCGGCGCGTGTATGCCGCCTTTCTGGCCTCTCGCTGTTACCTGACCTATTTCATCTGATTCCTCACGTCTTAAGGAATCTATTCATGTGCCTTTTATGACCAAATGGTCCCTAGGTGGACCCCACGCGCCCATAAGGCACGTCAAAAAAAAATTTCAAAATTTTTTTTGGGGTCAGGTCGGTCTACCGACCCGACTTCCAGGGAGGATTCAAGTGAACGCTGCTTCTTGGCTAGCCCAAAACGACATCGTTTTGGGCTGGTCAGGTCATCCCTGACCTCCAGCCGGGTCGCCCCAGATCCGGTTGGAGCTCCGGCGGGTCCGTCGCGACCTGCTGATGAAGCTTGTCGTTAGGGGCTCTCAAAAAATACTAGAATTAAGCTTAGTGCAGTGGCTCAACCCTAGGTCGATTCACAAGGAGGCTTGTTGTTCAAGAGTTTTGTTAATTAAATGCCGTCACAAATTATTAACAGTGGAAGTGATCTGGTTATTTAAATTGATTTTCTGGTTTTGCAATTGTAGAATGTAAATGTTTATATCTTTTGGTTTATCTAAGTGAGAAATTGTGAAGCGAATGAGTGATAGAATATCAGATATGAGTGAAGTGTTTTCCTAGAAATGTGCTCTACCTTCTTAGTCCACTTATGGATACAGGAGTTCAACAACCGAATCAAGACTTGGCCAACAACTCGCTGGTTTCCTCGATGTCAAGACTACAACTCGTATGAATCAACAACAAGGCTAGAATCATTCGGCTTAGGAAAAATAAAATGGTAAATCAATCCTCCTGTGACAATCACAACCGTGCATTGTCTTAAAAATATGTTGAATTGATTATGAGAACTGAAACAACTTGTCCAGAACTCACAATGCAATACGACTAAGAAATCAGAAGGAACAATCTCAACTTGATCTTGCAAATGAAATATCATTCTACCAATCCTAATCAGATTCAACAACTCCAGTGAAAATGTAAATCAAAATCAAATGCTGAATTGCAACTTGAAATGAACAACTCGCTCAATCAATCTGTAGATTCAGACTAAAGCTAAGAATCTAGAAGAAACTCCCTTCAATTGAATCAGGGACTCAGGCTTGGCTTCATTTCTAGGAAGAACACGGACGCTTAGCTGCTCATGGCTGTAAGGAGAACTACACCGAGACGCTCCCAAATCACTATGGCAGAAACTTGACGGAAGAAAATGAGATGATGGTGAGATGAAGAAATGGATGAGATGGAGATAGATTGGGAGAAGAATGGCGATCCCCCTTAAAATCTGATTCTTTCCATTTTGTAACTAACGCCCTCCATCTGGTTAGGATCCGCGCCTTTCAGGATGGAGCTCCAAGATCTGGGTCATCCACTTCCTCCTCCAGCTTCTATTCGCATGTTTCTGGTTTAATTTGCTGATATGTGTCATCCGCCGCGGCGCCTTACCAAAACGGCACCGTTTGGATTATTGACCCTGAGCTACCCATTGAACCAAATCTGCCGTGGTGCCTCAGACAGAACTGAAACTCCCTGAAATTCACACCAAAGCAGGATCAAAAGTACACACATATAAAATCATATAAAAATATGTAAAAACACGTGCCAAACCTCACAATTCCTCTCACCAACTCTTATGCACAATGGAAGCTAATTATGCCCAAAGTATGCAAATATAGATGGCAAAAGCATGAGTTTAGGGCTAGAAATGTATGCAAATAATGAGACTTATCACCCGCCATTTTCGATCCTCAATATCTTCCATCTCCGAGCTCCGTTTTATGCATTTTAGGTGTCTATGAACTCGTATTTTCGTGGTCTACAACTTTATGGGTTCATTTTCTTTAAAAAACATCATTTTTAAAGACCCCAAAAATAGGATTGTACGGCCGACGCTGGAGCTTTTTTGGAAAAAGGATTTTGATCACGTTTTTGAACCTTACAGAATTACAGGTAATGTTTTCGAGCTTCAAATATATATACAGAGTTTGTATTCGAGGGTTTGACTCCCACTGTGGTCGCCATGTATTCGAGTTTAAAACACAAGAGTATGGCATCTGAATATATTGGTAAATTAACGGCAGTGGAATAAACGAATAACATATATTGATAGCCTCAAGATCATCATGGCTCTGATGCCAATGTTAGAATAAAAGGACAATGGATCGAAAACATAACGGGTCAGATCGGTCGGGTCTTCTTAGCTCACGCTTAAGCTAGACTATAAAAGTCTAAGCTTTTAAGTGCACAGCGGAGCACCTTTTTGCAAGAAAGAAAATAAGAGAGAGAGATATAGTAGGAAAGCTCTACTACTGGAGTGATTTGAATTGATGGGGGGAAGCCTCTATTTATAGCTTTTGTCAGGGGTATTTTGGGTAGCCAAAATATCCACTGAGCCCATCAGATAAAATCTGAGATAGGATATATAAATATATCCTTATCTCATAATATCATGATATTTGAATTCAAATCCAGAATCAATCACAATTAATTCTAAATATATATACTTAATATATATTCAATCTACACAATATAAATTAATTAATTAAATATTAAATTAATTAGATTTATATCGTAATCAATTGGATATGATTCAGGGTGTTTAACCAAGTCAAACATATCACAATATCGCCTGGATATTTGACTGGTATATTCTCTTTATACCCGGTCAAACAATCCGGCCTATTAAGGGCGGATCCAAGCCCAAGATCAAACATCTGGTAATGCCGGTTCCGTTCCTTCCTCCACCTACTCGTTGAATCTTGCCGAGTTAAATGGTTCCACCCTTCATATATATAGAACACACAATACTGAATATAAAAGTACATAAGCTGTTTATGGCATTCATCACCGTGAGCCCATGAAGAAGAGAAAGATTATATATATATATGTATGTATTGTGTATGTATGTGTGCACCCAAATCCATTTTGAGCATAGTAGGGAAGATTGGAGAGGGAAGTCTCGTCAATGTCAAAGATCCAGATGTTTCTGCCATCTTTAGGGAGGGAGAGAGAGCGAACGTAAGAAGCTTCTCTGATGATTGTTTTGGAGTCTCGTCTGTAGCGTTGACCCGGCATGTGGTTGCCAACGTAATTTTCGCACTTCGCCGTCATGGTATTCCACTCGATGATGTTGTGGGCTTCCACCGCTAGCTGCCAGCTCACTCAGGTTATGCCCTGCACGGTGGCTCCTTCTGAGCCGGACCCAGATTTCAGACGGAGAGGATAGATTTGGCAGGCTGCTTCTTTTAAGCCATGGCTTGTTGCTACAATGGAGGCTACGAGGAGAAGAAGAGCCACTGGGGTTTTCATCATCATTGGTAAGCTTAAATAGAAAGGTTAAAAGGTATAGAAGGCATATAACTTTTGGATGCTTCAACTGGCCTTGGGTTTCCTCTCATTGAATAGACTTCATGACCATCGGTGTTAAGGTTACTCTTTAATTTTTTTCCCCCCAAAGCAACAATTAGGCATTTAGACTGTGTTTGGTTTGAGGGGAAGGGAGACCCCTCGTTTTGTTAGAAATTTTAGAAGAGGGATCTATCATCACTACCCCAATTTTGTCTCTCTTTCAAATTGGGAGTGTTTTTGAAGGGAAGCCAAATTGTTTTTATAATTTTACCCTCATATTTTTTGTATTATTTCATTGACGCCCATGAGAAAAATATATTATTATAAATAAAAATATTATTGCATTAATTAATTAGAATTAAGATGTAAATTAATTTATACGCACATGAAAAATATAAATTACCATGTTATAATAATGAAATGGTAAATTGTTATCATCCCTTCTCTCTTCTTCTATCCACTCCCATCTCCTCTTTAAACAAGTAAGGGATCGCTGAAAACCAATAAAGAACAAACCGGAATGGACCAGTCGGTTCAACCAGAAAACTGGTGAACTGGCCTCCAATTCGGTCTGATTTGAAGAATGAACCGGTTTCAAATCAAACCGAAATGAACTGAAAAAATCCAGAAAAAACTGGTAAGAATCGGCAAAACCATTGGGTTGGGTGAGTTATCAATTTTCTTTTCCTCCCTTTCTTCTTCTTTACTCTTACCGTCTCACTGCCGGACAAGACATGAACATGGCTGAGAGAAGTGGTAGAAGCAGAAAAGATCATGGAAAGAAAGATCCATTTGGAAGCCTCTTGTGTGTAGTCTCAAACCTGTGCTCGTGGAAGAGTCGAAGGCAAGGAGGAGGATAAATACCAGAGTAGAATAGATATGCAGAATGAAACAAAAGGTCACTGTTTATCTTCTCTATCTGAGAAAGAAAGAAAGATGAAGAGGGAGGAATGACTTTCAAGCTTTGAAGTTTTGAATAAGAAAGAGAAGAACCAAGATAAAGTACTCGGCTGTTCACGAGGAAAGAGGAAGAAAAAGTCGAAAAGGTAACCTTGTGATGGACATTCACATGAGAGAGAGAAGGAAGAGATAAAAGTATAAACTATAAAATAATAATAATAAAAAAAAGAGGATTGTATTGGACATGTGAGGAAATCAGGAAAAAGACAGAGAAAAGAGAAAAAGGAAATAAAAATAAGAACAAAAATTATACACATAAATATTTTATAATTAAATTATATTATTTTAATTATTACCGATTTAACCTGGTCTAACCCCGATCTGACTCATTGACCCTTAACCCACTATCTTGATTGGTTTGGTGTTCAGTCCGGTTTTTTGTTCCTTGCTGAAAACCTCTCACCTCAAACAAAACCAAACAAGATCACCCCCTCCTCCCATTACGTTCCCTCGAACTAAACACACTCTAAATATAAGCACCACTCCTAGCAAAGAGTTAGATGATTACTTTTGATTCATTTTATTTTTATCTTTTAGCATAAAAAATTTGAGTAACATTAGTTACATAAAAAAAAAAAATATATATATATATTTCTTTTTTATAATGATTGTTGTCGCGCGCATTATAGAAGTGTGCTTATGATCATTTTTATAAGGAAAATTGCTAGTTTGAAAGAGTGTTAAATGTATTTTTTTTTCATATATGATCATACTTAACTTGATAAAGACAGTAAGAGAGAGTGGAAATTTATATGATATTGGAGTTTACTATTGTTAATAAGAGTAATATTCAAAATCACACAAAATTTTATGATAGATTCAATGTTGTAATTATTTTATTGATATACGTGAATTAGTTAAAAGTAACTTATGCTAAGAAAAGCATACAAGATACGTGATGATTTAACTTTTCTTAATAAATTATATTCTCCTTCGATTTAAAATACAAATCCAGTTTATCAAATTAATACATAAATGAAGGGAGGAAGTATCACTGGGCCTTATTTTTCTAATAAAACATATTCTCCTTTGTTTTAATTTTCCTTCTATGTGAAAAAATTAAGATACTGACCAAAATTATCCTTATTAAATACAAAAACAACCCCCCAATGGTATTTGACTGTCAACCAATTAATGCCTCAATTATTATCAAAACAGGGTTTATACTTTCGACAAAAACAGTTTAAAGAAAAGTACTTATATTTGGAGCTGACAAAAGTTAAAGAGACTTATTTTTCTAACATTTAAGCCCTCCCGCCTAACATTTAAGCCGTAACGAAGAGGTCCATAAAATAGTGAGGAATAAAAAATTGCATATGCCGTAATAATAAAATATGTGAAGATTCCATAAAAACTAGGGAAAATGGCGTTTAAAGACCCTTGAAATTATAAAATTTCAATTTTTTTGAAATCACATAATTGCTAGGAGAGATCTAATCCTAAATTGCAATTATGAAATTATGAAGAAAAGACTAAAATATCCAACTGCTTCTCGTATCATCATCTCCTTCCAAAATCCTGTGAAGTCCTATCCCTACGCTTCTATTACTTTGTTTCCCATTTTGGTCCTGTTGAGGATTCACCTTTGCTGCCACCGTCTCCTCTTTTCTCTCTGACCGTGTCTTGGGGAGGAAGAATGTTTCTCTGAAAGGGAAGATTGATGTCGAGAGGATGACTCATAGAGGGGGTATTAAATATTAGCCTTCTATTATTGCATATTAAGCAGAAGTCTTTCAGGATACCTATTAGTCACTGATGTTCAAATATTTCCAACATGTAAAACTTTATAAAATGAATTTTAAGATAGATTTTAGCCCATTATCAATCTTAATTTGTTCAGAATATCTAGTCCTTCCATTCTATGGATCTTGATCAAGTGAATTGCAAGATAGTGTGTCGAAGAAATCATCCTTATCGTAGACAAGTTTTGTAAATCATAAAAAGCAGAATCACCAAAAACATTAAGCACTAAAAATTGAAGTTGAAAGGAAGAAAATTGATCCCTCGTCATCATGATGAATGATAAAGAAAGAAAGAAAGAGATACCCACTGGATGAAAGAAAGGTGAAGAAAAAATAGAGGAAGGCATGCTTGATTACTCTGAATTTAAAGATATGGATATTGTCATTGAGGTTGGTTGCTTAATTCTTATCTTTTCAATTTATATAGATATTCTGTGATAAGGAATGCCTTTTTGTTTTAATAGGAAAGTAGTTGACTTTGTTTAGATTGGATGCTTTAAACAAGGTTGACAATTACCCTTTATATTCACTCAATAGTCGTTTCTCTGGCTCTTGTGCTTTTAGTATGATGAAGAATATCTTATAAATATATGGAAGTTGTGAACTGACTTGTGAAAATGCTGTTGGAAATCAATTAATGTTGTTTTCTTTCTTTGTAGTTGTGATTGAAAATGTTAGTCTCAAACACTATATTTAAATATACTGGGAATACTTGCCCTCCCTATTGTTTTTTAGCAACAAAACACATCAACTATTGATCTTAACATCATTGGTGAAAAGACCAGCTCTCAAGATCATCAAACCTTAACTGCCTAACCTTATCATGCTGTAATGTATTAATACTCTTTTTTTAGTCTTCATGGACCATACTTGTTTGTTTTTTCTGGCTCTAGTGAAGCCATTTTTCTAGCATCAAGTTTAAATGACTAAGAAGCTGTTTATAGTCACAACAGTGCTTATTTGTATGTAACAAGGAATGATAAGGAACCTAGAGCAATGAATGATACAAAAATAAAAGTGCTTATGTTTTTATTGTAAGTCATTATTTGGTAATGAATTGTTGATTCACTTACTAGACTTATAATTTTCATATATAGACTTGTTATTTTACTAACTAAACTTATAATCATCATGTCCAGACTTATTATTGCACTAAGTATGCTTGTAATTTCTATATCTAGATATGTTATTTCACTCACTATGCTTGTAATTTTTATATTTAGACTTGTTATTTTGCTTACTAGACTTGTAATTTTTATATGCAGATTCGTTAGTTGACATACTGTACTTGTAATTTTCATATCCAAACTTGTTACTTAACATGTTCCACTTGTAATTTTCATATTCAGACTTGTTATTCGATTAACTAAACTTGTAAGTTTCACATCCAGACTTGTAATTTCACTTACTAGATTTGTAATTTCCATATGCATATTTGTTATTTCATTTACTAAAATTGTAATTTTTATACCCATACTTAGGGCTATTCACGGAACGGATCGGGACCGGGACAGGCCCGTCCTGGTGAACAGTAACGGGACAGATTTTTTGTCCCGGTCCTAGTCGGGACGGGACGGATCCGGGACAAGACCGGGACGTCCCGAAAATATTTTTTTTTAATTTTTTTTAATTTTTTTAAAAAAAATCTGATTTTTTTAATTATATTTTTTTGAGCTTAAATCTTATAAAAACATCTTTTTATTTTCTTTTTTATTTGTTTGGGCACTCTTAAATAAAATCTCAAAATATTACATATAATAGTCATTAAAACTCTAAACAAAAGCTTTTAACACAATAAAAACTTGCTAAAAATTCTAATCATCAATAATCTCAAATCATTAACAAATATAAAAACTCTAAATAAATATATCTATAGTTCCATACAATAGTCTCAAATCTTAAAAAAAATATGAAAAAAATGATATTATATAAATAGGATAAAAAATTAAAAAAAAAGGAACCAGGATGGGACCGGGACGGGACGACCCCGTCCCGTGTCCCGTTCGGTCCCGGTCCCTTTTTTGTCCCGTCTCGGTTTGTCCCGTCCCGAAAAATTTCGGGACGGATCCGTCCCGTCCTAATAAGACCGGAACCGGAACGAGCCGACTGGGACGAGGCGGACTTGAACACCCCTACCCACACTTGTTATTCTAATAACTAAACTTGTAATTTAGACACATGCATCCTAACTTATTATTATGTCAGCATAATTGAGAATTTCTTAGGAATGTGACAAGAAATGAATGACTAAGATGGGAGACCAGGAATTAAAAAGGCGGGAATCACAATTTCAGAATAAAAAAGTCTATCATTGTGTTGGCCGCCACCAATCTAGACACAAAAGGAGGATTTGCAAAAATTCTAACCCAACTTGAAGTTAATTTAGATGTGACAGCTAATTTTTTGGTGTATATACACTCCAACCTCCATATTTTTTTTTGGCAGAAGGGTGTTGTAGATGTGCACACCAATTTTTGTAAGCAATATGTATGGTGACAAGAGAACATTAAGTGGATAGATCATTTTAATGTGAACTTGTCCCTAAATATGGCAAAACATGGTTACTATCAAACACATACTGATTTTTTTTGTTATTTCACATACCATTGTTGTAATTTCTCATGGTGGTGTTGTAACTGGAGACTTGTTACCATGATAGCAATAACATTATGTGATGATTTAGAAATGGTGGTATTTTGTTGATGTGCACAACAATGTCCTCATTTTGTATTTATTAGTTGTTAATTGAGAAAAGGGGATAAATTGTACTTATTGTTATTGTATTTAAGTTAGGTTTAATATTTTTTACTTTGTTGATAAGTAGCCACTGTTATGAATTATTAATGACATTTATGTATTACTAAAATGACATTTGAATTTGAGATTACACTACAAAAAAAGGGTAATTTGTAGTGGTTAAAATATGTGATTTGTAGCGGTTTTAACCTCACTTGTAGCGATTATGAAAACCGCTACAAAAACCATTGATGCAAACGATTTTGTAGCTGTTTAGATGAATTACGGCGCAAGAGAGTAAACTGCTACAGAAATTAGTAGTGGTTTTATAATAACACAATGAATTAGATCACTCTCAAGCAATTTGTAGTGGTCAAAAAACTGCTACAAATACATGTGAGTAGGCGGGAAATGAAATTTGAAATTTTGTAATGCTTCACAAAACTGCTACTAATGGTTGGCATAAATTTTCATCTAGCGGGAATCAAAAAATTCAATTTAGAGGCACAATTTGTAGCGGTTATTTAACCACTACAAATGGGAAAGTTTTCAAAAAGTGGTGCCACCGGGAGGATTTTATGACTGTTATGAATTGCTAAAAATATTAAAATATTATTTAATTTTGTTTTTGTAGCGGTTTTAAAACTGCTACAAATGTTATGTTGAAATTAAAAAAAAATGTTATTAGGTTTGAAATTAATTAAATTTTGAAGATAAAATATAATAAATTAAATATGATTTACAAATATAATTTTGAAATTAAATTGGTTATCAAAATTTTAATTAAATTTTATTCAAATTTTTGTTATATAAGGAAATTTTACTAACATATTAAATATTAAATAAAGATTAGTTATTAGAAGATCTACAATTTTATAATTATAAAAATTAAAAAAGTTTTTGAAATGCTATTTATGAAGATAAAAAATACATTTTGAAAGAGTAGAAAATAAAAGTAAATAAATCCTGTATGAAAAAATGAAAAAATTATTAGCAAATATAAATTAAATAGTATAAGAAAATAAAAATAAAAGAACAATTAAAAAAACTTACAATCAGGAAAGAATAAGAGGAGGAATATCAGAGGAGAGGAGGAGAGGTGGAGGAGGTGTGAAAAATGAGAGGGAGAGTGGGGGTATTTATAGAGGGCAGGTGACATTTGTAATGGTTAAATTCATTTTATAGTGGTTTGAAAAAAATTAGTAATTTTGAAAAAATGGTTTGGAATGAACAGTTAAAAATTTAGTCTTCATCACCTTGCCTAAAAGGAGATATATAAAGTCAAATAATAAGGAATAATTATAACACATATAAATTAAAATGAAAATATATATTGTTAATTAATGTAACAAAAATAAACCAAAATTATATGTAAAAAAGAAATACCTAACAATTGGTAAATTGTCATATCTTTCAGAAAATTTTTTTTCAAAATTTGTTGGTTGGAAGGGATCATTGTCATAAACGATGTTATCACCATCATCATCCATGTCATAAAGATACCATACTCTAATCTTTATGTTCCTCGTCCTCAACATAATAAACCTGGTATGTATCAGAGGCAAGAATGTATGGCTTATGATCTTCAGATTCTCCCATATGAATGAGCCTGGAGAAATTAACAAATGTGATGCCTAATTCTTTAGTAGTGAGTCCACGTGAAGTTGTCATATTTGCCTAGCAACATTTGAATAGAGTGACAGTGAAAAGTCTTTGATAATTTAACTCAACAATATCAATCAGCTTTCTATAGTAAGGAATGTCTCCAAATCGCATGTCACTGTCATTGTCACTGGCAGTAGCATAACTCCTCATTCTAAATGTGCCAAAAACTCTAGAGTTTTGTGTGAGAAAACCCTAATCACGCACTACTGTACGAAACTTAAACCCATTGACATTATATGTAGTAAACCTCCTGGCATTATCAAACGGACTATATGAAAGACCTTTGAGTTCAGCTATGTTGGGATTATTGTCATTATGTATTTGACATGTAAACCAACTCATAAATTCTCTGTGGACTCTCTTGTCAACCTCAATGGATGTTTGTGAACGAACCCATAGCTGTCACCTGACATATCTTCTAAATTCCCTATGGTGTTATTTGTTAAAGAAGGCAATGATGAAGAAATTTTAAACATAAAAAAGAAAATCAGTGTATAGCTTACTGGAGAAAAGGTTCAACTTGAGTGTAATTTATCAAGACATGTCTGTGTACTTCTAACTTCTCGGTAGGTGTCAGTTTGAAGTATCCAAACGCTCTAACTGGTTTCCCAGCAGGAGTGAAGAAGTCGCTCGAATTGGAAGGACTCAGTGGACAATCGTCAATACATGGGGGGCGATTGAAAGATGTCTCGATGTCATCAAAGTATCTGGAACAGAAAGTTAGGCTCATCTCCAACATAACCTTTTGCTATTGACCCCTCTAGCCACTCCTTATTCTTGATATAGGATTTTAATTTTCCTAAATATCTACATGTTTAATTAATTAATAATTAATAATTGTCTATAATTGATATCAAAATGTAAAAAATGGAAAGAGATAATATAGTGCACCTTTCAATAGGGTACATCCATCGATATTGAATTGGGTTGGCAAGTTTTGCTTCTCGAACAAGATGGATTGTAAGATGAACCATGACATTGAAGAAGGACAAAGGAAATATCATCTCTAAATGATAAAGTGTCAAAATTATTTTATTTTGTAGTTGATCTAGTTCATCGGGTATCAAAACCTTCACATATAACTTTTTAAAAAATGAACACAGCTCCACCAAAATCATAGAGACATTAAGAGGGAGTGTGTTTATAAGTGCCAAAGGAAGTAATTGTTGCATCAAAACATGTGAGTCATGACTCTTCAACCTAGTAACCTTTCGAGATTGTAGATCAATACACCTTGAGATGTTACTGAAATATCCATCAGGGACTTTTATTTTCTTCAATGTTGACAGGAAGATATCCTTGTTCTGCTTCGTCAATGTGAATTTAGCTGGTTGAAACCTGTCATTATCATTAGGCCAAGCATCTGGATGAATTCTAAGGACTTGTAAATCTTTCCTAGCAGAGAGTGGTCTTTAGACTTTCTGAGTTTGTTGAGCAATGTGTATAGCATATTATCACACACATTCTTTTCAATGTGCATAACATCAAGACTGTGGCAGATCAAATTAAATTTCCAATAAGGAAGGGTGAAGAAGATACTTCTTTTCCGCCACTGTATTAGCTGACCATCCGATGTACCATGAGAATGTCGTCTAACTCATTCAACTTCGTCAATCTTGCCGAACTCGACATCAACACCCTCTTGCTATTGAAATATATCCATGCCAGATAAAGTAAGAGGAGGATCTCTCTTTTCTTTTTTACCATTAATGTGATTCTGTTACAATCTAAGTCTGTGCTTTGAATCGAGGAACCACCAGTGACCCATGAAGCACCATTTACGACTATGTGGAAGGTGCATAGGTTTAGAGTCAGTTGCACTCAGGACAAGCTAACCCTATGTTCTAACCGGATAATGTTCCCAACCCAGAAAAATCACTAATTGTCCACATTAATGCTCAACGAAGATTGAAAAGCTTTTTCTCATATGTGTCATAGGTTTCCATACCAGTAGTCCACAACTCGATCAATTCCTATATCAATATAATAGTTATAGGTAGATGTCTATATCATTTACAGGTGGTTTCTTGCCAGGAACAATTATGGACAACAAAAAAGAGCTCGGTTTCATGTACCTCCAAGGCAAGAGATTGTACAGAATTAATGCCATAGGCTATATACTATAGCTGGTGCTTATGTTACCAAAAGGATTAAAACAATCGGTTGCTAATAAAAGTCAGACATTTCTAGATCAATAGCAAAATTTGAAAACTCTGAGTTGAATGCTTTCCATGCCTCAGAATCTCGTGGATGTCTTAACGTGCCATCTGGATTTTTGTCAACATCATGCCACCACATATGCTTTGCCATTTTTGATGAGATATATATTCTCTATAGCTGCGGCTTCAAAAAAAAGTATCTAAGAATTAAAATATGAAAATATATAGTAGTTTATTAACAAAATAATTCTAAAAAAACAATGAAGCAAATATATTACTTTAGTAATAAAATAATTTTAAAAATAATAAATCAAATATATTATTACCTTATTAACGATATAATTGTGAGAATGGGTGTTAATTAAAATAAAAAACCTTTTCGCAATATAATAAAATTCGTAAGAAATTTTCAGTATAAAAATAATGAATCGACATAAGCGTAATCATAGTAGTAAAATAGTTTAGCTGGAAATTAAAGAGGTAAGGGAAGAGAAGATGTAAACTGTGATTTATCCTAGTTCGGTCCTCACTAACCTACGTCCAGTCCCCAAACTCCTTCTGAGATTTTCAATCTACTATCTGTTGGAAATTGTGCCCTAGGGGCCAATCATTATGTTTTGAACATTGTTAATTTATGAGTTTATTAATTACGTTATCACATTATTTGCATGTTTACTGTGATAACTATCCTTGGATAACTCATGGTTTATCCTAAATGTCCCTGGTCGGTCATCTATGTGGGAGCAAAGATGAAATAAGACCAGTATGACTTTAAAGATATATGGAGATATAAATTAAAGTCATAGGCACATGTAAGAGTACAAGGTGTTGGACCGACCCGCTATGAGAGAGCTGCATGGGTTAAGTCATAAGCCTCTCTCATATACAAACCATGTCACTGTGCCCTTTGACCTGAGATCATCATGGATTCCTACATGAGAAACGCTCAGCTTTGACCTAGTCAAAAGTCACTTTTGACCGAGTGATCATAAAGACTATGTTCAGGCTTAGTGGTTTTTTATGCGGAGGAATGTGAATGGTCAAGATGGAATTTGTCCCTCACATTCCTAGAGAGATATTACTGGGCCCCTCAATGAGTGAGTCTGAGAAATGTATGGCCATACTATAATGGAAAGGTAGTTCCATTTCTATACTCAGACTACTCAGGGATCGAGAAAGTAACGGTCATGGATAGGAGGATGACGTTCTCCATGCCTCATCCATGACCAAAATGTCGTGAGACAAAAGGGACGTGATATGGTTGTATGAAAGGTTGCATCGTTCAATGATCCTCATATGATTTGGGTAGTCGTGATGTCTTGCTAGAGACCGCTTACGACTTGTGGGTCATTATAGTTAATGGCCCACTGCCAACTTCATATGGGCCTACAGGGTCGCACACAAAATAGCCCGACACGAGTTATGATGTCCAGATTCATTGAATCTAAGATATGTCCAGATTCAATGAATAATATAGGGTGGACGTGTGTATATATATATATATAAATTCGTATATATATATATAAATATAAAAGATATTAATTGTTAGATTTAATTTATAAGGATAAATTAAATATATACAAATTAATTCCGTCATCTCTTTATTAAATAAATAGGAGAATTAAATCTGTGAGACGGATTTAATTTAAACCATATTTATTTAATTGTTCTCTTATCTGATTAGGCAATATTTTGATATTGTATTAATTTCGGAATTAATTTAGAGTTAATTTCGAAATTAAATATTATTAATTAAACCTATATAGCATCCTATATATTGGTATGAGGAGCTAGGGTTTAACTAAGAGAGAACCAACACCTAAGAGACGGCCAAAAAGAGAGGAGAGAGGACGGAATCCCAAAACCCTAGACGGACATAGGCGCTAGCACGCCGTTCGAGGTTGAGGGCTACTCGTGTGGATATCGGTAGAGGAAGCCGACCGGAGTTGTCGACTTCGAACGACAAAGGAGGCACCAGAAGCATCCTGAACGGCCGAATCATCAAGTCACCAGGGAATCGAACGCCTAAAGGTAATGCTTCTTACTACCTGACTTAAACGCGATCGGTAGATCCGGGAAAGGGAATGAAAGTTTTAAAATTTCGAGTTGTTTCCGCTGCGCGTCGTCTTTCAATTCCCTTCAGTGGCATCAGAGCCGTGCCGTTCTGTGTTTAAGTTAGGTTCGGTTGTTTGATACATGTGATGTATGCTGAATTTATTAGTCGATCATGTGCGTTGTGCCTGAGTAGCTATTTCTGTAATTCGAATTGAACGTTCCTATTGTACAATCCTTGTGCGAAAATAACCGTTGAGAACGTAGAAGATAATTGTCGTAGGAGATTATGTATGACATATAGGGAATCCGAATTGAATCTGAATTCGTTCGTTACATGTATGTGCGTTTGTGCGTGAGGCGGTCATGTATGTGATACATGTGTGTGCGATTAATTGATATTGATCAATTGACATTGACGGGGATCTAAGAAAACCTATACTGCCTTTCTTGATGTATGAATGTTTTAGTTTTGTAACTTGATTGCCCTTCACATAGTATGAATATTGATTCTTGACTGTTTGGGTATGGTGAACAATATGGCTCTAGATTACAAGTGTTGTAATTTTTCTAAATACAGCCTGCGTGTCGTGCCTTCCTCTAATTTCTCTCCATGTACATTCTCTTCTCATCTCACTCCCCTCAATGTTAAAATGAGGTTTCTTTATGTAATTTTCCTTTCTTATTAGAGAGCTCCTCTCATTGGCTTGAGGGGACTTAGGGTAGGTGAGCCATATTGAGTCACATTTTAAATCATGCATCTTATGATTATGTTACTCTGTGTATGTTTTATATGCATATTACTTGTATGAGATACAACCGCGATACATGCATTCTAGTAAGCCAGATAGTTAATTAAGCCCTCTAAATGAAATCTTAAGTCATAATGCCGTCAATTAATGAACACTTGTCAAAACCTCGATCACTCAATTGTAGGCTCCACCAAAGTGGGTGCATTTAAGTTATCTTGGGGAGATAAGCAAGAGTAATGGTGCTACTCACATATGTTTGTTATTGTTTGACTTAATTGAGACTAACAAAACGGTTTTGGGTCTCAAGGCATTAGATGGGATTAAGACATGCCGGATCATATGATGATAGAATCCCATAAACATCTAAGAGTTACATTCGATGTAATTGGTAAAGGTGTTACCTACCTAAATAACTTAATTTTAAGCGTCCTGCCAAAGCGGACTTAAGTTTAAGCCAAATATGGATCTTAGCCCACTAATTAATACATTGAGGGTTGTATGTTTAGTGGGAGATTGCTAATACAATTGCATATTTTTTTATTGTAGAATCATGACGACTAGTAATACTGCTACATTATCGTTGCGATCTGTCCTTGAGAAGGACAAACTCAATGGGACAAACTTTCTTGACTGGTTTAGGAACTTGAGAATTGTTCTCAAGCATGAAAGAAAGGCACATGTCCTAGATCAACCCATTCCTGAAGAGCCAGCAGCCAATGCTCCTAGAGCTCAGAGAGATGCTTACGCAAAGCATAAGGAAGACTCTGTCGATGTGGGATGCTTGATGCTTGCCACCATGGTTCCAGAACTCCAAAGAGATCTGGAACACATGGAGGCTTATGAGATGATTGTCCATCTCAAGGAAATGTTCCAGCAACAAGCAAGGCAAGAGAGGTATGAGACCACTAAGGCCTTACATTCCTGCAAGATGGCTGAAGGTGCATCAGTCAGTGCTCATGTCTTAAAGATGAAAGGGTACATTGATCACCTGGAAAGGCTTGGATTTCCCGTGAGCCAGGAGTTAGCTACAGATTTGATCTTAAACTCACTCCCCGAAAGTTATGACCAGTTTGTCATGAACTACAACATGAACAACATGGAGAAATCTATTTCTGAACTGCATGGGATGCTTAAAACTGCTGAGCCGAGTCTTAAGAAGAAGCCCAGTTCTGTTTTGATGGTTCAGAAAGGAAAGGATATGAAGAAGAAAGGCAAAGGCAAGGGCAAAGGGAAAGGTCATGGCTCATCCGGTAAGACCAGAGAGTCAAGCAATCCTCAAACCAAGCCTGCACCAAAGAAGGCAAAGCCTCCAAAGGAAGGAGTCTGCTTCTTCTGCAATGAACCTGGTCATTGGAAGAGGAATTGCAAGCTCTACCTCGAAGATCTGAAAAAGAACAAGAAGGATAGCGGGGCTATCGCTTCAGGTATTTATGTTATAGACATTCATCTTTCTACTTCCACTACATGGGTATTAGATACTGCATGTGGTTCTCACATTTGTACGAATGTGCAGGGTCTAAAGGACAGTAGGAAGCTGAAGAAGGGCGAAGTTGACCTACGAGTTGGAAACAGAGCAAGGGTTGCTGCTTTAGCTGTAGGCGCTTATGAATTAGTTTTGCCCACTGGGCTTTTGTTAGTTTTGAACAATTGCTATTATGTTCCTGCTTTGAGTAGTAACATTGTTTCTCTTTCTTATTTGGATAAGGAAGGTTATACTTCCATTGCTGGGAATGGTAGATGTTCTATTTATCGTAATGATATTTTCTATGCTCATGGTGATTTGCATGGTGATCATTATATATTGAATTTAGAACAACTCAATCATGGAAATATCTATAACATAACTGCCAAAAGGGTCAAACCAAACGATTTGAATCCGACATACCTCTGGCACTGTCGTCTGGGCCACATAAATGAGAAACGCATTTCTAAACTCCATCAAGATGGATTTCTCAACTCATTTGATTTTGAATCATATGATACTTGCGAGTCTTGCTTGTTGGGAAAGATGACTAAGTCACCTTTCACTGGGCACAGTGAGAGGGCCACTGATTTGTTGGGCCTCATACATACAGATGTGTGTGGACCGATGAATACAAATGCCAGAGGAGGTTATTCGTACTTCATCACATTTATAGATGATTTTAGCAGATATGGGTACATCTATCTGATGAAACATAAATCCGAGTCTTTTGAAATGTTCAAGATATTTCAAAATGAAGTACAAAACCAGCTTGGCAAAACAATTAAAGCCCTTCGATCTGATCGGGGTGGTGAATATTTGAGCCAAGAGTTCATTGATCATCTTAGGAGTTGTGGGATAGTCTCACAATTGACTCCTCCAGGACACACCACAATGGAATGGTGTTTCTGAACGGAGGAATCGAACACTATTAGATATGGTTCGATCCATGATGAGTCGAACAGATCTTCCACCGTCCTTTTGGGGCCATGCCCTAGAGACAGCTGCGTTCACACTGAATCGTGTTCCATCTAAGGCAGTTGAAAAGACTCCCTATGAGATATGGACTGGGAGAAAACCTAGTTTGTCTTTTCTCAAGATTTGGGGATGTGAGGTCTATGTTAAGCAACAAGCCTCAGATAAATTAGCGCCCAAATCCTCAAAGTGCCTTTTTGTGGGATATCCTAAGGAAACCAAGGGATACTATGTCTACAACCCCACCGATAACAAAGTGTTTGTTGTCAGAAATGGTATCTTTCTCGAACGAGAGTTTATCTCTAAAAGAACCAGTGGGAGCAAGGTACAGCTCGAAGAAGTTCGAGAGCCACAAGACACCACAGACCTACAGGTGGAAATCGGAGATGACTCACAACAAGTTGTTGAGACTCCTCAAGTCACGCAAGGTCCACGGAGATCTAATAGGGCACGGTTTCAGCCTCAGAGATATGGATTTCTGATTTCTGACAATCGTGATGTGTTGCTCATTGAGCATAATGAGCCGACCACCTATCAAGAGGCTATAGTGGGACCAAACTCTGAAAAATGGCTTAATGCCATGAAGTCTGAGATGCAATCCATGTACGACAATCAGGTTTGGACCTTAGTCGATCCGCCTGAAGGTGTAAAAACCGTCGGGTGCAAGTGGGTTTTTAAGGAGAAAACCGACATGGATGGCAATGTAAATGTCTACAAGGCACGGCTGGTTGCAAAAGGATTTAATCAAACTCATGGTGTGGACTATGATGAGACTTTTTCCCCAGTTGCAATGGCCAAGTCAATCAGAATCCTCCTTGCCATTGCAGCATATTATGACTATGAAATATGGCAGATGGACGTCAAGACAGCATTCCTTAATGGAAAGCTACTTGAGGATGTGTACATGACACAACCTGAAGGGTTTGTGCGTTCTGAGGACTCTGGTAAGGTGTGCAAACTTCAAAGGTCCATTTATGGATTGAAGCAAGCATCTCGGAGTTGGAATCATCGTTTTGATGAAGTAGTCAAAGGGTTTGGATTTCTTCAAAATGCTGATGAACCTTGTGTGTACAAGAAGGTTAGTGGGAGCACAGTTGTGTTTTTGGTACTCTATGTCGATGACATCCTACTTATTGGGAATGACGTTCCTACCTTGCAGATTGTCAAGTCTTGGTTAGGAAAGTCTTTCTCAATGAAAGACTTGGGTGAAGCCACCTACATCCTAGGAATTAGGATCTATAGAGATAGATCTAAAAGACTTCTAGGACTAAGTCAGAGCACATACATAGACAAAATACTGCATAGGTTCAGTATGCAGGAATCAAAGAGGGGTTTCATACCCATGTCTCATGGTATTCACCTCAGCAAGGATTTGTGTCCTAGTACACCTGATCAGCGAAGTCGCATGAGTAAGGTTCCATATGCCTCGGCCATAGGATCTATCATGTACGCCATGTTATGTACTCGACCGGATGTCTCATTTGCCTTAAGTATGACTAGCAGATATCAACAGGACCCTGGTGAGGGCCATTGGACTGCTGTCAAGAATATCCTTAAGTACTTAAGAAGGACTAAGGACTTATTCTTGGTCTATGGTGGATTGGATGATGAGCTCTGTGTAACTGGTTACACAGATGCAAGTTTCCAAACTGACCAGGACGACAGTAAATCGCAATCAGGATATATATTCCTCCTGAATAATGGAGCAGTAAGCTGGAAGAGCTCTAAGCAGGGCACTATAGCGGATTCTGCAACGGAAGCTGAGTATATAGCAGCATCTGATGCAGCTAAGGAAGCTGTTTGGATAAGGAAGTTCATTACTGAACTTGGGGTGATACCTACCATCTCAGATCCAATAACTTTGTTCTGTGACAACAGCGGTGCTATTGCACAGGCCAAAGAGCCTAGGTCACATCAAAGGACCAAGCATATACTCAGGCGATTTCATCTCATCAGAGAAATCAACGATAGAGGTGATATAAAAATATGCAAAGTAGCAGGAGAAGACAATGTTGCTGATCCTCTAACAAAGCCGCTTGTGCAAGCAAAGCATGAGCGTCATGTTAGGTCAATGGGAATTAGACAAATTAATGATTGTACCTAGTGCAAGTGGGAGGATGTTGGAAATTGTGCCCTAGGGGCCAATCATTATGTTTTGAACATTGTTAATTTATGAGTTTATTAATTACGTTATCATATTATTTGCATGTTTACTGTGATAACTATCCTTGGATAACTCATGGTTTATCCTAAATGTCCCTGGTCGGTCATCTATGTGGGAGCAAAGATGAAATAAGACCAGTATGACTTTAAAGATATATAGAGATATAAATTAAAGTCATAGGCACATGTAAGAGTACAAGGTGTTGGACCGACCCGCTATGAGAGAGCTGCATGGGTTAAGTCATAAGCTTCTCTCATATACAAACCATGTCACTGTGCCCTTTGACCTGAGATCATCATGGATTCCTACATGAGAAACGCTTAGCTTTGACCTAGTCAAAAGTCACTTTTGACCGAGTGATCATAAAGACTATGTTCAGGCTTAGTGGTTTTTTATGCGGAGGAATGTGAATGGTCAAGATGGAATTTGTCCCTCACATTCGTAGAGAGATATTACTGGGCCCCTCGATGAGTGAGTCTGAGAAATGTATGGCCATACTATAATGGAAAGGTAGTTCCATTTCTATACTCAGACTACTCAGGGATCGAGAAAGTAACGGTCATGGATAGGAGGATGACGTTCTCCATGCCTCATCCATGACCAAAATGTCGTGAGACAAAAGGGACGTGATATGGTTGTATGAAAGGTTGCATCGTTCAATGATCCTCATATGATTTGGGTAGTCGTGATGTCTTGCTAGAGACCGCTTACGACTTGTGGGTCATTATAGTTAATGGCCCACTGCCAACTTCATATGGGCCTACAGGGTCGCACACAAAATAGCCCAACACGAGTTATGATGTCCAGATTCATTGAATCTAAGATATGTCCAGATTCAATGAATAATATAGGGTGGACGTGTGTATATATATATATATAAATTCGTATATATATATATAAATATAAAAGATATTAATTGTTAGATTTAATTTATAAGGATAAATTAAATATATACAAATTAATTCCGTCATCTCTTTATTAAATAAATAGGAGAATTAAATCTGTGAGACGGATTTAATTTAAACCATATTTATTTAATTGTTCTCTTATCTGATTAGGCAATATTTGATATTGTATTAATTTCGGAATTAATTTAGAGTTAATTTCGAAATTAAATATTATTAATTAAACCTATATAGCATCCTATATATTGGTATGAGGAGCTAGGGTTTAACTAAGAGAGAACCAACACCTAAGAGACGGCCAAAAAGAGAGGAGAGAGGACGGAATCCCAAAACCCTAGACGGACATAGGCGCTAGCACGCCGTTCGAGGTTGAGGGCTACTCGTGTGGATACCGGTAGAGGAAGCCGACCGGAGTTGTCGACTTCGAACGACAAAGGAGGCACCAGAAGCATCCTGAACGGCCGAATCATCAAGTCACCAGGGAATCGAACGCCTAAAGGTAATGCTTCTTACTACCTGACTTAAACGCGATCGGTAGATCCGGGAAAGGGAATGAAAGTTTTAAAATTTCGAGTTGTTTCCGCTGCGCGTCGTCTTTCAATTCCCTTCACTATCTCCCTTAAGTTTAACACAAGTACTTGAGAACCACTACAACCACAAGTTTGATTCGGGCACTTGTGACGCCACTTACAATCCTTAGACTAATCAGTTTGTTCAACAGCAACCTCACACTGAGTCAAATACTCCCGCTTACACACCGTAAGGATACAATCTGATAATGATAATGAAGATTGAATATTTCTTCTCTCAAAGAAGTGATAGATGAATCTTAAGCACATCTGGGAAACTCTCTTCTCTATCTTACAAATACATATGTTATAGTCTTTGAAAAACAAAGAAAGGGAGTTTTCTCTTGGAGCTCTAAAGGAAAATATGTTGATTTGGCATTTTAGTATTTAATGTTTAAGCTTAGACTCTCCTTCTTTTCTCGTTTTGAATGCTCTTCTATTTATAAATGATGTTGGGCATTTGACCGTTAAGCATCTTCTTTCTGTTTGGCTTAAAGAATACGACCATTGAAACTAGCCGTTGAAACCTTTTGATAAAAGTTGATTCTTCACGTCATAAATTTGTTGTTGCTCTTTACCTGAAATAATCTTCCTCAAATCAAGTGATAAGTATTTGATAACAATAAGTTGGATAGTGTAAGTTAAGATCACAAATCATGAGTTCCAGATATATAGCAAGATTTATCGTAGAACAAGCTAACTTGATAACTTTATCGATAAATCCCTTGATCGATCATATTATCGATCAATTAATAGAGAGATAGATTCAATAGATATATACATTTATCAAGTAAATTATAGACTAAACAATGATAGAACAAGTGTTTGATAAATGGTGAAATATAACTGAAGTGAGTTTATAAATGGAAATACTTATCAGTTCAGTACACAGTTCATTTGTGCCTTCGTATCTTTCAAAAGAGAATTATATGATTGAAGAAGGCTGAGAAAAGCTTGAAGATAAAAGGAGAATATGCTTTAATAAATATCATCGTGAAGTACCAGCTTGAGTAACAAATTGATGTATTGATTGAATAGATAATCGATAATCACTCGATTGATCATCTTATCGATAAAAATAAGCTATTGTGAAAACAACCCTTAAGCAAGATGATCAAACATTTGATCGATAGAAGTTTGATCGAATAAGTGATCGAAAACGTAGTTCAAAGGAGACTTTGACAGTTATGCACAAAGATAAGTTAATGATCGATTAAATGATTGATTAATAATTAATTGATTAAGTGATCGATTAATGACTGTGAAAAGCTTGATTTAGAAAGTGACATAATGCTTTGATTGAATAAGTTATATGAAAAGAATGAAGAAGAATATGAAGATGATCGATCAATTGATCGATCATGAACTGTGAAAAATCTTGTTTTGCAAAATAACACATAATACTTTGATGGAACACATTATCAATTAACCAGAAATGTTTTGACACATTAAGTTTGAATAAGTTATTGATAAAATAATGATCAATAAAATGATGGATAATACAAAAACTATTTAACATAGTAGCTGAATTAAGGAGGCTTACCAAATTATCTGAGTCATTATTGATTACATCTTGATCGATTAGGTGATCAATAATCCTTCTGTTATAAGAGATGTAGCTTATACTATTTCCTGATAGCTTATTGATGAATCAATTATCGATTAAATGATCGATAATTTGCTGTAATATCTTACACTCAACTAGTGTTATCAATGATCGATCAACACATTTAGCTAAAAGGTTTGAATTATCTAACACATTATCGATCAAACTTAACAGTAAGTGATTCAAAATGAACTAACAGTTATCTGACAAATGTTTGAGTAATCAGTGATTAGACAATTGATCAATTAATAATTAATAATGTTATGGATAAAGTTTCAAATGTAGAAAATAAAATATTCCTCAGTAACTCGATAACTTTATCAATTAACCTTAATCGATAATGTTATTGATTACTTGTGCTTTCAAATTTTCAAAGATAGATTATAGCTTGAGCACCTTAGTAATGCATATGAAGATAAGAGAGAAGAATTGAGAAGATAGTACTAGGAACTTGACAAAGTGATCAAGTATGTAGTAGCTTGATGAAGTTCTTGAGTTCAGTTTTCCTATTCTAAAAATCTTCTCTCTTTACTCGATAATGACCTCGAGTACATGTGTACTCGATAATGCTATCGAGTTGAGTTCTTTCAAGATCAAACTCCACTGCTCGATAACATAATCAAGTTTCTTTATGCTCGATATCATACTCGATAAAAGTCTAAGTTTCCAAAGTCTATTGTTCTTGCTAACATTCTCGATAATCCCAAGTGAAATTCCAAGGCTTTTTCTTGTTGCTTGATCATCAACTCGAACATCAGTTTACTCGATAACTAGCTCGAGTAACAACTAATAATGGCTTTTTATTTCCTCATTTCTTCTAGTGCTTTTACTCAATAACATGTTTGAGTAGCATGTTACTTGGGAGCTTAATCGATCAAGGTAGAACTTCTGGTCTTTGCCTCAATAAATTTGAACAACTTTGAGTGAACATGAATCTTCCAATTCAACTCCTAAAACTTGTTGTAGTCACAAAGTTATCTTCATCACAATGACTGAAGGTTGGAATAAAGGTGTTAAACCTAACTGCAATGTTTCGAAAAACATATCTCCCTGATCGGTCTGGGATGTCACCTTTTCGGATCATCAAAATTGTGATTGCACCAGATAATGTAGTATACGGTGCAATCAATCGTTCTTCTTGAGGAGCGCTTTATTGGAAAACAACCTAATCTAAATTGGTAATAAAAAACATGATGATTTGGGTAAAGAAAAAGGGGGATTTTCAACTATTCAAGGGTGATGCAATAAATATAAAGTGTAAAGAATTAAATGTTTTTGGTATTTTAATTGAATGAAGGAATGTTTTGGATTAAAAGGGAATTATGGTGAAACTCAGCTATCACTCCTCTTTAAAATGAATGGGGTGTATGTTTAACTTACCTAAGGAGAGCATGATTCATAATGTGCCTTTCCCTCCTAATCATATAAGGATACAGTTGAACATTAACCCTAACTTTACCCTTCCTGTGCCTACCCTAGATGCAGAGATAGTGGCTTAAGCTATGGGTAGCTTTGTTGCGTGGCTTGGCCTTCTTCTGACATTAGCAACGCCTAAAAAGATGTATATATGTTGCTTCACCTATTCTAAAATAATATATAAATTTTATTTTAATTGCTAACTACATGTTTGTTAGTCTAAAGGGAAGAAGAGCTTATTGGGGGATCAGTCATTGTCGTGTTCCCAAAAGCCACCCTTTGAGCCTATTCATGCAGTGTTATCAAGGTTCCGCATATGTCTTGAGGAACATGTAATTGGGGCCATATTAGAACATGGCAGTTCTTTAACAATTCCCCTCGAGTTTGAGCTGGAGGTCTATGGTAAACCAATATCAGACTTTGTCACAAATGAAGTAATTAAGGAAATTTTGAACCATGATATGGCCAGCACGACTTCTTGTAACTTTTACATAAGGTATTTCTTCAAACTATCATTAAATACTTAACTATTTAGAACATTTATTATATTGATTTTTTTTTGGCATTTAGGTACCTTTATAAGAATTTCATAGTCCCTGCCGGCCTTGATGACAAATTCAAGATGATCAATTCCCACACCTTTGCTGGCCACAACCTTGATATGAAGAAAGACTTATCGAGGGATTTGGCGGACATCTTTATTTCAAGCGCAGTGAAGAATAGGAACACTTTGTTTTTGACACCTTATTGCCAAGGGTATTATTGTAACTTTTGTCAATTTTTTATTTTCTAATATTTTCTAATTATTGTCATTTTCTTTATTATACCTAAGGACACTGAATGCTGATTGTGCTGAATCCCTTCAAGCCAAGAATTTGGTATCTCGATTTTCTTTATAAGGATTTGACTAATCGGCAACATGTGCTTACATTGTTTAATGGGTAACATGAATATGTCTTATTAATATTTAATTTAATTTCTTCTTTCTACATAATTTTCGATAATAATTACTATTCAATTTTATTGTCTTCTCAAAGTTATGTGGCTGTTCTGCACATATCAAAACTTACACTGCCCCCAGTAAAAAACGGTCAGTTTAACTCAGTCTTCTCATGGAAGAAAGTAAAGGTGTTCATCATCATTATTTACTATTGAACTAATTATATTTTATTGATATCATTGAGTAATATAATTTCCTTCCTCATTCTTTAAAGTGCCTACTTCAACCAAACCAAAGCTTGGACTACGGGTATTGTGTGATGAAAGTCATGAAGGACATACTCATGCACCAATCAGACACAATCCTGACTAAGGTGACATGCATTTGTTAAAGTTCAATTTATAAATTTTACAATTATTTATATCTAACTTCAATTTCCTTGCTTTTGCATACAGTACTTTACCGACACATATTGGATGGAATATTTAACTACTTAGATGGCAGAAATTGTGGAAGAGATGGAAATGGCATTGTATCATCAGTGGGCACAAAATAGATAGTTAAGTAGAGACAGGTTTGGTACTTGGATATTTTTTTTTTAATTGGCCAATTTTGGTTTTGGCTTAGGACTTGCCCACTTTATTTTTGGTTTTTCCTTTCATACATACTAGCGTGTCCAATATTATAATTTTCATTACCTTAATTTAGACATTGTATGACATTGAGGTTTTTAAAATATAATGTAATTTTGTGTTTAGTTTATAATTAGATTGATTTTGTATTATGGCTAGCCTGGTTCTGTATTTTCTATGTTATGTTGCTGGCTATCTTTCATAATGTAGAGTATTTAAAAAAAAAAAAGGTTCATAATACTTGACGGTTATTCTTAATAACCATCAAGTATTGTGGGAATTATTTGCTGGTTCTTTCTCAAAAACTATCAAGTATTGTTCTAAATATTTGATAGTCTTGGAGTAAAAACTGTTAGGTAATACTCATAATATTTGATGGTTTTTTCTCTAAAGCCGTCAAGTATTGTGATATATACTTGATGGTTTTGGAGTTAGAATTGTCAAGTAATTTTCAAATACCTGATGGTTAATAACCGTCAAATATTTTTTGTGACAATATATGATGCTAGTATAGCTGATGGTTTATAACTATCAAATATTGACAAAATTAACCGTCAAATATTTTGTTTTTTGTAGTAGTGAAAATGGTTAAGAAGGAGTTGGAAGGAAGATCTACAGTGAGGACAAGACTTATGACGGCAGCATCAGGCAAAATTACGGCAAAAATATGAAAAACATTAGTTGAATATGAGAAGAAGAGAGGTTGCAAAGTTGCAGGGTAGAGGTACGTATGGCAATTAGGATTTATTAACTAAAGGCATATCAATATTATTGTTTTAACATTTTTCATAAACAATATTTGATGGTTCTCCAAAAAAAAATGTCAAATAGTTGCTTAATTAAAAAAAACGACAAATTTAATTGACAGTTAATTAATAATTGTCACTTTTGATGAAAAATATGGTTTTAATGTTTAGTGTTTGATTGTTGTTTTTAATGGGTTATAGACTTTTGGTTGATTACTTTTGCTTGACTTTTTTCCTCTGCTTTTTGGTTTATTTTCTAGGTTATGATGAATGCAGAGCGAAGGAAAACGTAACAGAAGTGAAGGGAATGAGGTTAATGAATACATGAATTTTTTTATTTTTATTTTTTGGTATTAGTCTTTTTGGTGCTCTCTCTAATAGTCAATGTAACTAGAATTAACAATGTTGTTACTTTTGCTCCGCTTTTGAATCCTCATGGGAATTCCATGTCAGTCTTTTTAGTCAAACTGTCAAAGGCTCTCTTGCACTTTATTTAGCTTAGTTGGAGGTCTTTCCCTGCGGATAATTTCTAGAGTTTGCTGATTTTGGAATAAACTTGAGCTGTTGATCAAACGCAGTAAAGCTCTCGAAGATTGCAAGAGAGCTAGCTAAAAACATACATAAATTTGGTAGTAAGTTTTTCTCCTGAACTTCCATTTATGCAAAGTCAATGTCCAGGTGAATGTCCTTTCGTGATAAGAGTTAGTTAACTCAGAGAGTTTTAAGGAGTTTCAGTTCATTCTTGTCATTAAAAGCTAGCAGTGAAGAGAAGGAGACATAGCCAAATATTTCCTTAGAAACTTGGGATGGGCGCCAATGCTTGTTCTCATGCAATGTAATGTTTCTTTTCCTCCACAAAGTGTTAAGGAATACAATCAAACCTTTCACCCTATCCATGCAGATTCTTACTCAATTGATGAAACAATAGCTAATTAAAGTGCATTCAAACCTTTCACCCTATCCATACAGAATCTTACTCAATTGATGAAACAATAGGTAATTAACGTATATTTACCATGCGTCAACTGCGAAGTAGTGGATGGATGTAACAAGGCAAATGAACTAATTAGATCCTGAAACATGGCAGATTTAAAGTAAACATCCTAGTCTTTCAAACAAGAGACTTAGAGCACGATTTTTGGGTGCGTATGTAAAACATTATGATTTTTCTAAGATTACCCAGATAATTTGGATAATGAGGATTTATTAAACAGTTTGACTATAACGATTTTCTGGAAAGTATGAAACATGCAGCTGACCAAGGTGTATTTTTCATGGGCAGGGGATCTCAAGATAGCTTAAAATAGAGCTTTCAACCACTTTGTTTCAGATTTTCTAAAACTACTTACAAATTTTCAAAGTTTTCAACAAATTCAAGTTTTAACAAGTGAACAGTACATGAGAATTATTTTAAAAATTTTGAAGATCTTGATTCTCTAAATGGGTCAAATGTGATTCTTATTAAGTGGCCAAAGCACTTTGATAAGTGATCTTATATTAAAGAGTGACATTAATCTTTTAAAAGAAATCTTATTTCCCTTTATCCGAATAACCTAATCCTTTATTGAATCTTACATGGGCATAAATAATAGACGTTTCTGTTCTAATATATATAAAAAAAACTAGACAATATAATTAATTACCTAAGCTAGACTAAATGCCATGCAATGTAATGAAAGGGGGTTTGGTTTTTAAGATTTGAATGAATGGTCACTAAACTAAATGCAATGAAAAACAAACCTAAGCTATTGTATTTTTGGTATTTTTGGATAATGATGATGGAATGGAAATGAATGATAGGAAATCTCTTGAGAATGGTTTTGATGGCAATCATAATTCACTTAAGATATTGGGAGTTTCACAAATTCATTAAGTTTTCTTAATAACAACCTCAATAACTCATTGAGTCCAATGTTTAAATCAATGAATTTCATTAATAAAAATATTGTTAAGCTATCCTAATGTGTAATTTGAGAATGATCATGCAATTGGTTCATTGCAATCCAAAATCAACTCAATATCAAAACATACTAATATAAGAGAGAATCACAGAATTATAAAGAAACATTAACCAATTTGTAAATCATTAACCAATGAACAGTAACAATCCCAAGTTTCTAACTAAGAATTTACAACTCCTAGACCTAGAAAGCCATAAATCACAGCTAAAAATTGAAAACTGAAACTAAACTCCCTTTTGAAGTCTGGAGACTCATGCCACTTTACCACCTTTAAGAGTTGATAAACCCTAGCCCTCCATAGCTTCAAGAAAAGCTCCAACTGAACTAAATCCGTCAACCATGGCAGCTGGGAGCGGAAGGAAATGAGATGGAATGAAGGAAAGGTGAAGGAAATTGATGGGGGAGAAAATAGAGGTGGAGAGGTGTTACACCTTACTATCATATCATTTTAGGGTTGAATTAAAACCATCTTAGACCACATTGGATGGTCTTGGGCTCAATTCTATCTCAAAAACGCTAATTTTCAGATTTTCACTGTTCATCAGGTAAAAATCTAGTTTTCTGGCCCAATTTCAAAAATTTATAACTTAATCTAGAAAAATTGAAATGGAGGGTTCAAAATTCTATAAAAAGCTCTTTGAATTCTCTTTCAGGGAAAAATAGTCTTGTGAGCCAATTCCATTGGAAAAAGTGTGATTGAGCTCAAATTATTCTTATCTTTGGATTACATCATTCATGGTTTTGTTGCATCTTCTGGCTCTTTTGGCTATAATTGAGCTTATTTTAGATTAAGAGTCCATGCATTGAGTTAGTGTCTATTTTAGGGTAAAATCATCATAATTAGTTATTAATTGTATTCAATTAATTTCTAGGACAATTGATGCCTTAAATTGTTGCTTTTCAGTGTAGGACACCTAAGATTGGAGCCAAGGTTGAAGACTCAAGGCACACAGAGCAAAAGAGGAGCATCTGCCATGGTCCGCCGCGGCGAACCCACACTTCGCCGTGGCGAACTCCTCGTATCAGCATATCTAGACCCGACCATTTTGGGAAAAATTAACTTGCCCACTTCCATAAACCGACCCAGACACATCATATTCAGCTTAGAAACCCTATTTTGGGTATGAATGAGGTCACACACTGACATCTAGCCACCATCCACGTTTTCTCTTCATCTTCTCTCATCTCTCCCACTAGAAACCTAATCCCTCACCTTCCACTGTTACCTTCATCCATGGGCAACACTGAGTCAATTTCGGTGGAGATGTTTCTGCACACCATGAGTGGCTAGGCTTCCTCTAGCTCTTGAAGATGGATGATTGGCATGAGTTCTAAGAGCTTCAAAAGGGGAGTTTCAGTTTCATCTTAGTTCTAGCTATGTATTTATGAATTCCTAGGTCTAGGGTTTGTAAATTCTTAGTGAAAGACTTTGATTGATCTGTAATCATTAGTTGATGATTTACATTTGTAGTTGGATTGGTTAATGTTGGATTTCATGCTTCAATATATGTGGTCACATATATGTTCTTTGTAGCTCTCTTGATTCTCTTCATCTTGCATGGTCATGTTTTGATGATGAGGTGATTTTTTGTTGCACTGAACCATTTGCATTAATCATTCTTAAACTACACATTAGATAAGCTTAACAATGTTTTAATTAATGAAGTTCATTGATTTAAAGATTGGACTCAATGAGTTATTGAGGTTGTTGTCAAGAAAACCTAATGAATTTATAAAACTCCCAAATCTTAAGAGAACTATGATTGCCAAGAATCCATTTTCAAGAGGTTTTATCAATTGATTCAGTACTTGATTTCCATCCATTTTATCTTAATCTCCCAAAAATCCAAAAATACATTTACATTCTATTGCATTTATCTTAATTACAAGTCTCAATGAAAACCCCCAACCTTTTCCAGCTCAATTTGCATTACCATGGCATTTAGTTAATTTAGGATCATAATTTCAGCTCCACAAGTGAAACGACCCGAGGTTGTGCCTATGGTATAATCCTTGGTTTAATTTTGAAATTGGCCCCAAGGTGTAAGCAAAGACAAGACAAGGCTATTTCAAGTGGCGCTGTTGCTGGAGAGCCAAGAAATTGGCCCCAAGGTGTAAGCAAAGACAAGACAAGGCTATTTCAAGTGGCGTCATTGCCGGGGAGCGATTAAGTTGGTTCCTTAGGCTAGTTAATTGTCAACTTTGGTTGATTGGGGTTTTGTGAGCCTCTTAGGTTACATTTTTGCATTGTGCATACTAGATTTTGCATTGCATAAAAATTTTGAGAAATACAAACAAAGATCTCGATTTTGATTTCGATTTTTGCATACAGTTTCATACCCTTTATAGCATTCATTGCATTTTTGAGTTTCTTCTTGTTTTCATTCTCTGTGTTTTTGTTGTTGTGTTATGGTTTTCTTACTGTCTGTGACATTTCACCGTGGCCAACTGTTGGAAATTGTGCCCTAGGGGCCAATCATTATGTTTTGAACATTGTTCATTTATGAATTTATTAATTACGTTATCATATTATTTGCATGTTTACTGTGATGACTATCCTTGGATAACTCATGGTTTATCCTAAATGTCCCTGGTCGGTCATCTATGTGGGAGCAAAGATGAAATAAGACCAGTATGACTTTAAAGATATATAGAGATATAAATTAAAGTCATAGGCACATGTAAGAGTACAAGGTGTTGGACCGACCCGCTATGAGAGAGCTGCATGGGTTAAGTCATAAGCCTCTCTCATATACAAACCATGTCACTGTGCCCTTTGACCTGAGATCATCATGGATTCCTACATGAGAAACGCTTAGCTTTGACCTAGTCAAAAGTCACTTTTGACCGAGTGATCATAAAGACTATGTTCAGGCTTAGTGGTTTTTCATGCGGAGGAATGTGAATGGTCACGATGGAATTTGTCCCTCACATTCGTAGAGAGACATTACTGGGCCCCTCGATGAGTGAGTCTGAGAAATGTATGGCCATATTATAATGGAAAGGTAGTTTCATTTCTATACTCAGACTACTCAGGGATCGAGAAAGTAACGGTCATGAATAGGAGGATGACGTTCTCCATGCCTCGTCCATGACCAAAATGTCGTGTGACAAAAGGGACGCGATATGGTTGTATGAAAGGTTGCATCGTTCAATGATCCTCATATGTTTTGGGTAGTTGTGATGTCTTGCTAAAGACTGCTTATGACTTGTGAGTCATTATAGTTAATGGCCCACTGCCAACTTCATATGGGCCTACAGGGTCGTACACAAAATAGCCCAACACGAGCTATGATGTCCAGATTCATTGAATCTAAGATATGTCCAGATTCAATGAATAAATAGGGTGGACGTGTATATATATATATTCGTATATATATATATTATATATAAATATAAGAGATATTAATTGTTAGATTTAATTTATAAGGATAAATTAGATCTATGTAAATTAATTCCGTCATATCTTTATTTTTGAATTAGATAAATAGGTGAATTAAATCTGTGAGACGGATTTAATATAAACCGTATTTATTTAATTGTTCTCTTATCTAATTATGCAATATTTGATATTGTATTAATTTGGGATTAATTTCAAAATTAAAATATTACTCATAATACCTATAGCATCCTATATATTCAATATTAGGGAGCTAGGGTTTGAAGAGTGAGAGTGAAAGCACTAAGGAGATAAGGGACGGCCAAAAGTGAGGAGAGAGGACGGATTTTCAAAACCCTAGATGGACATAGATGCTAGCACGCCGTTTGAGGTTGAGGGCTACTCGTGTGGATACCGGTAGAGGAAGCCGACCGGAGTTGTCGACTTCGAACGACAAAGGAGGCGAGCAGCAGCATCCTGAACGGCCGAATCATCGAGTCACCAGGAAATCGAACACCGAAGGTAATGCTTCTTACTACCTGACTTAAACGCGATCGGTAGATCCGGGCAAGGGATTGAAAGTTTTAAAATTTTAAGTTGATTTCCGCTGCGCGTCGTCTTTCAATTCCCTACACCAACTCCCTGTTTCGCCGCGGCCAACTTGCTAGATTTCAGCAAGAATCCCTCTTGACACACCTTCGCCGCGGCGTAGTGTGTTGAACCAGATTCCATTCTCCCTCTCTGGACATCTTTGCCCCTTTTGTTATGTATAGCCTATTAGGCAATCAATGACACAACATTAAGTATCATTGCAACTTCACAACTTAACATAACCCTTTAAACCCCTTTTTCTTGATTTTTAGGGTTTATTTTTCTAGCTTTGATTCTTGAACTTTCTTGGGCCTTTTCTACATAATTTTTCATGTAGAATCCATTTATCATATTAGTTTTATGAAAATCTAATCCCTTCCCATTGACTTAGCTTGGCCGAACCATATATATATTTATAGGGAAAAGGATTTTCAACCAAACTAACATCTAACCGCTTAATCTTTAACCTTGCTTAATCTTCATCTAAACCATTCCCTATCATTTTGATAAAATTTGGGCAGCACTTCCCCTTAGGAAAATGACTTTCTACCATCATTAAAATAGCCTAAAACTAACATACCATCATTATAACTTGAAATGGAAGAGTTTTAGAAGCTTACCTTGCTTCCAGATGACTTTCTCTCACTAGAATTCTCCTCTTTCTCTCTCTATACGAAAATTGCAAGAGGTTTCCTACTTGAAAGGTCTTGCATGAAATGAACATGTGAGGGGGTATTTATAGGCTTTATATTTCACTAATTCCACATATGCCCTTCTTGCATGAGACTTAATCTTAGCCCTCCAATTTTTACCTCTTTCCACATGTACAAATCTTAGGCTAGGTAGCTTAATATGTTGACACTTGGATGATGAGTCATTAGGGCTTATGTCATCTCTTCTTATCCATTAAGATTAATTAGGCTCTAATCAAGGTTTACTCTCTTAATCCCTTGATTAACTTGGCTAATCAACCTTCTAGAAACTTTTGACTTTTCCTCAAGGCTAATTAACTTGGATTTATTTTTGATTGAGAACCTCAAGGCAAACGACAAAAGGCTCTCGTTAAGTGGCGCCGTTGCCGGGGAGCCAAGAAATTGGTTCTCTAGGTTAGCTTGTGTCATTTGGTTGTCAATTGAAGTTTTGATCCTTTTAGGTTGCATTTTAGGTAGTTTAGTTGCATATTTGTTCATAGTATAGGTCTTCATCTTGCATCGCATCAAAATTTTTGGAAATACAAACAAATATACTGATTTTCTACACTTTCACCATTTTCACCTTGCATCAGTGGCGTCCAGTAACTTTTGTTGCTCTCTGTGGTAGTTCGCCGCGGCCAACCTGACCCTTCGTCGTGGTGAACCTGCTGAACATTTGAAGGTTTTATCTCTAGACACCTTCGTCGCGGCACAATTCTTCTTTCACCGTGGCAAACTCTCTTAATTCAGCTCACAGATTCCCTCTGTACACCTTCACCGCGCACAACCCTGTTTCCGCCGCGGCAAACCTCTGCTGCACAGTTGTCTGTTCGCCTATGTCACCTTTCACCGCGGCCAACCACTACTTTCGCCGCGACGAACTCTCCTGAAGAGTTTTGAAACTTACACCTTTTGCTTCTTTTTCTGTGCATACATACTCATACTCACCCATACACTTGCATTCATCACATTGCATAATTTTTGTTGACTTTGTGTGCTGCAAGTCAATTTTGTGATCTCCCTTGTGACTCTTTTCTTGCATGCCATGAAAGGTAAAACTTGTACCCTTTAACCCTGAGATTGAAAGAAGACTCAGAGAGATAAGAAGAGAGAAAAGAGTTGAGGGGACAAGAGAATTAGTGGTTGAACAAGAAGACATTTCTGTGGAATCTAGCCTATCTAGTAGTGAGAGTGAACCTATTGAAGAAGATACTATGGCTAATTTACCACATAACCACCCTAATCCTAACCTTAATGCCAACCAAGTGAGGAATGGAGGCAATGGAGAACAAGAGAGAGTGGGAGAAAATAATGGGAACCCTAGAAGAAGAACAATTAGGGAAGCAACCACATTTGATGTCAATTTTGACCCATTTACTGCTGCTTGTCCAAATTTTGAAGTTAATTTTGAAATTAAAGGATTATTGATTAACTCCCTTCCAAAATTTCATGGCTTGACAGGAGAAGATCCATATGTTCATTTGCAATCCCTTTTTATGATCTGCCAGAGTATGAAGCCTGTGGGAGCATTGTTAGATCAAGTGCTATGGAAGGTTTTCCATCTATCATTGGAGGGCAAAGCTAGAGAGTGGTACATGAGCCTTCCAAGACACGTAGCTGATGCATATCACAGTTGGGGGAACTTAAGAAAGCATTCTTGGAGAAATACTTTCCGGCTTCTCGTACTTCATCAATGAGGAAGGAGATCTATTCTGCCAAGCAAGACTATGACAAATCTCTCTATGATTATTGGAATAGGTTTCAGGACATGCTTTTAAGATGCCCACATCATCAAATTCTGGATGAACAACTGGTGCAGTATTTATATGATGGGTTGAAGAACCAAGAGAAGGGTATGTTGGATGCTACATCAAGAGGATCTTTGATAGATACCACTGCTGAGGAGGCTTGGGATTTGATTAAGAAGATGGCCCTGAATCATCAATAATACGGTGTGAGAGATACTAGAGGAGTACACGAGTTAGGAGCTGCTTCAGTTCACAATAGAAGAATGGACACTTTGAAATCAAAGGTGGATTCGTTGGAAAGCAAGGTGACCTCTCAACTATCTGTAATCACTGCGGAATTGAAGAATATGAATGTGCATAGACTAGCACCCCTTATAGATATTACTGCCCCTAGTTGTGAGACTTATGGCTCGGTTATGCATATTTCTAGCGTATGTCCAGGCCGTTATGAGGAGGTATCTGCAGTTTACCAAGGCCGTCCAAATCAGAAGTGGGACCCTTACTCCAACACTTATAACGAGGGATGGAAGGCAAACCCTCGATTGGGCTGGAGGAATGAAGAGAGTAGACCTCCAAATAGATTTCAGAAGAGTGGAGGAGCTGGTTCATCCTCAAGCCAGTTCCAAAACCAATCTCAAGCCCTAACTACCCCACCTAAAGATGATACCAACCAACTCTTGCACAATATGATGGCCTTAATGAAGGAAGAAAGGGCTGGTAATGCCAATCAGTTCAATTCCATAGTTTCACTGATTCAGCAAGATTCCTCCAAGAATGATGCTAGATTTAGTGCTCTAGAAAAGAGGATGGAACAATAGGAAACTAAGTCTGAGAACATCAACTCCTATGTAACTCAGTAGTCCAACAACATGAGTGAGCAACAAGCAAGGAGCAGTGGCACTATTCCCTCCAACACTGTTATCAATCCTAAGGGCTTGAATACCATTACTCTTAGGAGTGGGAAGCAAGTGAATTTTAGAAAAGAGGAGGATGAAGTTATAGATGAGGAAATCTTGTGTGATGAGCTACCACAAGCATCTTCAAAGGTTAAGAATTCTGAAAGCTCCAAGGAGATGAGGCTAAAGCGGAAAGAAGCCCCTAAAGAACATATGGCAAGGGTAAAGCTGAGGAATCTGAGCCAAGCAATCATGGAGCCTTAAGCAAGGAAGGTAAGGAGGTAAACATCAATGAACTACCTTTCCCTCATGCTTATTTGAAAAATGTTAAAATGGGTAAGGAGAGGCAAGATCATGAGTTGCTTGAGACATTTAGGAAAGTAGAAGTGAATATACCCTTGCTTGATCTGATTAAAAGGATTCCTAAGTATGCTAAGGTCTTAAAAGAATTATGTACTCAAAAGAGGAGATTTAAACCTAATGAAAGAGTCCAATTACCCTCTAATGTGTCTGCATTGTTTAAACCCAAATTCCTGTGAAATGTCAAGACCCTGGATCTTTCATTATCCCTTGCACTATAGGAAAGGTTACTATAGGGGGAGCCCTGTTAGATCTAGGTGTAGCCATTAATGTCATGCTAAGTCCGTGTACACCTCTCTAGGAGTCAAGACCCTTAAGTCTACTACTGTTGTGCTCCAACTAGCTGATAGGACTATTAGGTATCCTGAGGGCATTATAGAAGACATTTTAGTCCAAGTTAAGGGATTGGTTTTTCCTGCTGATTTTTATGTGCTTGACATGTCTTCTGAACTTGTAAATGACACTACACTCATCCTTGGTCGACCTTTCTTAAGGACTGCTAATACCATGATTAGCATGAAATGGGGCACCATAACAATGGAGGTGGGTGATAATAAAGTTTCTTTTAACATGTATGAAGCAATGAAACATCCTTATGAGGACTATTCACTTTTGGGGGTTAACATGATAGACATTGCTGTTGAGGATGCTTGCTCTGAAGTTGAATTACAAAATGACTCTTTCTATTCTGATCTTTACACTGATGATTCTATTGATGAGAATGAATCCATTTCTTTCTTTTCATCTCTTTACTCTACACTTTCTACTTTTCATGTGGTGGTGATGTTACATGCCTTGATTGTACTGTGGTTAATTGCATGCTTTCTATCCCACATACATTTTCTGTTTCCTCCTTTGACTCTAAGTTGGACTGTGATTCCTCTATTGTCAGTGATGATTCCCTTGGGGAAAGGTTTCCTATTGTTGTTTTAGATATGGAGGAAGATGACATGGAGAAGAATCCCTCTAAGGCGGTTGCTGCAGATCAACTAGAAGTTGGTTCAACACTTGGAGAGGAAGTTAAATGCAAGGCTGAGGAACTATCATTGGTTGAAGGAAAGGGGAGTAATCTTTTCTCTCTTGAACTTCATAAATTGATTCCTTCTATTGTGCAACCACCTACACTTGACTTGAAACCCTACCCTACTTTGAAATATGCTTTCCTTGAGTCTAATGAACAACACCTGTTATTATTGCTAACTCATGTCTGAGAGTGAGGAAGAGAGACTCTTGTCTGTTTTGAGGGAGCATAGAAAGGCAATAGGTTGGACACTAGTGGACATACCAGGAATTAGTCCTGCTGTGTGCACACATAGAATTTTACTGAGTGAGGAATCAAAACCAGTGAGACAACCCCAAAGACGATTGAACCCTCTCATATTAGATGTAGTTAAGAAAGAAATTACTAAATTGTTGAGTGCTGGGATAATATATCCAATTTCTGATAGTGAGTGGGTCAGTCCGGTGCATGTTGTGCCAAAGAAGAGTGGGTAACAGTAGTAAGGAATGAAAGGAATGAGTTAATTCCTACAAGGGTGCAAAATTCATGGCGTGTGTGTATAGACTATAGGAGACTTAATGATGTGACATGTAAGGATCACTTTCCCATTCCCTTTATTGACCAAATGTTGGAAAGACTGGCTGGTAAATCACATTACTGCTTTTTAGATGGCTTTTCCGGCTATTTTCAGGTACCCATAGCCCCCAAGGATCAGGACAAAACCACCTTCACATGCCCCTTTGGTACCTTCGCTTATCGAAGGATGCCATTTGGGCTGTGCAACGCTCCAGGCACCTTTCAAAGGTGTATGATGGCCATTTTCAGTGATCTTTTAGAGAACAACATGGAGGTTTTCATGGATGATTTTACGGTTTATGGGGAGAGCTTTGATCAGTGCCTGAATAGCCTAAGGCAGGCTCTAGAGAGATGCATAGCCAAAAATCTTGTTTTGAACTTTGAGAAATGTCATTTCATGGTGGGTAGTGGTATAGTCTTAGGTCACCTCATTTCTAGCAAAGGGATTGAGGTTGACAAAGCAAAAATTGAAGTTATCTCATCTTTGCCATACTCCACTTGTCTTAAAGATTTGAGATCTTTTCTTGGGCATGCAGGGTTTTATAGGCGCTTTATTAAAGATTTTAGTAAAGTTGCTTTGCCCCTTTCTACTCTTCTTAAAAAGGATGTTGAATTTAATTTTGATGAAAAATGTAGACATGCCTTTGATACTCTCAAGTCTATGCTAGTTTCACCTCCTATTTTGACTGCACCCAACTGGAATTTACATTTTGAACTCTCATGTGATGCTTCTAATTGTGCAGTGGGTGCTATGCTTGGGCAGAAGGAGGAGAAGCAATCTAGAGTCATAGCCTATGCCTCTAAAACACTTGACCCAGCTCAAGTCAACTATACCACCACTGAGAAAGAAATGTTTGCCATTGTATTTGCTTTAGACAAGTTTAGACAATATCTAATCAATTCTCGAGTGGTTGTGTATATAGATCATGCAGCTGTCCGCTATTTGCTCAAAAAGCCACAATCTAAACCAAGATTGATCAGATGGGCTTTACTGCTTCAGGAGTTCGACATTGAGATTAAGGATAGACCCGGGGCAGTGAATCAAGTAGCCGATCACCTGAGTAGGCTACTGGAGGACACAAGGGGAGTAGATTCTCCTGACTTGACTTGTGACTCTTTTACCGATTCAGCTTTATGTTCTGTGGTTACTATAGAGCCTTGGTATGCTAATATTGTCAATTATCTCATGTCTGGACTCACTCCTCCCTTTATGTCTAGATTTCAGGCACAAAAGCTTCGTAGCGAGTCAAAGTATTACATATGGGATGCCCCTCATCTGTGGAGGATGTGCAGTGACCAAGTGATACGGAAGTGTGTGCCGGAGGAGGATTTTGAACCTATTATTTCAGCTTGCCATTCCATGGTTTGTGGTGGTCATTTTAGTGCAAGGAGGACATCTAGGAAGGTCTTAGATTCTGGATTTTATTGGCCTACCCTCTTCAAAGATTCTTTTACATTTTGTAGATCTTGTGACAAGTGTCAGCGATTTGGGGGGTTGGGAAAAAGACATGAGATGCCTCAACAGCCCCTTCTGTTTTTTGATGTTTGGGGAATTGACTTTATGGGACCCTTTCCTTCTTCCTTTGGTTTTGTATATATTTTATTAGCTGTAGATTATGTATCCAAATGGATTGAGGCTATACCTTGCAGAAAAGATGATGCCCCAACTGTTCATAGATTTCTAAAATCACATATTTTCTGTAGGTATGGGATCCCTAGGGCTGTAGTGACATTTTTGTAATAGGATAGTCAACAACCTATTGTCCAAATTTGGTGTCACTCATAAAATCTCTACGACCTATCACCCCCAAACCAATGGTCAAGCTGAAATATCTAATAGGGAAGTGAAGCATATTCTGGAGAAAATGGTTAAGCCATCCAAGAAGGACTGGAGCTCATGTTTAGAAGAAGCATTATGGGCTTACCGGACTGCATATAAATCACCCATTGGCATGTCTCCCTACCACCTAGTTTTTGGAAAGCCATGTCACTTGCCAGTGGAGCTGGAACACAAAGCATATTGGGTGGTCAAGCAGTGCAACATGAATATAGAGTCCTCTGGTATGAAAGAAAGCTGCAATTGCAAGAGTTGGAGGAGATTAGACTTGAAGCTTATGAGAACTCCAACTCTACAAGGAAAAGACCAAATTTGTGCATGATCGGGGTATCTTGAGAAAGGACTTCAAGGAAGGCGATAGAGTGCTGTTGTACAAGGCTCAGTTCACTTTCAAGCAAGGAAAATTCAACACCAGATGGGATGGGCCATACACAGTCACTAAAGCACACAGTTTCGGTATGGTGGAGCTACTACATGAGGAGACCGGGGCCAGATTCAAAGTTAATGGCCATCTACTGAAGCTCTACCATGAAAATCAAAAGCCTCCTTAATTCCCTGGTCATTTCTTTCCTTCACTCATTTACATGCTTTTGCTTAATTATTGATCTTGCTATGTTTTGTGCATTGTATGTTGAATGAGTTTGGGGGAGAAACCATTTCAGTAGTGTAGTAATGTAGTTGTTGTTTGAATTCAATAAGACCCCCTGCAAGTTCTGATCTCTACCCTATCTCATTTTGTGCTTGTTGGTAATGTGGTGCTTGTAATGAATTATATGAATTAGATTGATTGAGAAAGCTTGTTTGTGGTATGCTGCTTAATCATAGACTTATTGAGCACCTTTTGATCTCTTTTGATGCACTTTAAAGTTTTTGAAGTATCCAGCTGCCTCTGTTGTTTGTGTGTTGTGTTTCTTTGTTGTTTGGGTGTTTCTGTGTTGTTCTATGCGTCTCTGTGACACTTCGCCGCGGTGAAGTGGTCCTTTATCTGTTAGGTTGCTCTCTGTGACCTTTCGCCGCGATGAAGATCACCAGTTTCTTGGTGTTGCTCTCGGGATGGTTTAGCCACGACGAACTTCTACCTTCGCCACGGCGAAACATCCTTTTCTCCCTTTGCTTTTCATCTCGAGAAGGGTTCACCGTGGCGAACTTATGCCTTCACCGCGGCGAAGCCGCCGTTTCAGAGCAGCGTATTTTTCATTTTAACCCTATTTTCCATGTGAAATCCCCACTTTACCCTCCATTTCTTCCAACCCACTCACTTCTCTTAAATCCATTTTTGTCTTTTCCCTTCCCTATCCCATTAAACTCCCACTTCCCCACTACTCCTTCATTCTTCAGAAACTGTCGGTCCCCACTACTCCTTCATTTTTCAAAAACTGTCGGCCCCCCTCTCCTCTTCTATTTCCTTTAGTTTCTTCTCCCTTCCTCTCAACACCGTGCCTCTTTAGTCGCCCCTCTCCCTCTTTCCTCTTCTCCCTTTATCTCTTCCCTTTTCAGTTTTCTAGCCTCTCATCCCATCTTCGTATTGCATTCACTCCTTCTCTTCCTCTGCTTTCCTTATTCAGTGCTGAAGACTTCCGTTAGTTGTGGTATGATTCCTCTCTTTCTTTGTTCTTCCTTTGTTCTTTCTTTTGTTTTAGTTCAGTTTAGTTGTTGGTCTGTTGGTTTTGTTCTGCTATTGTGTTGTTGGGTTGGGTTATTTTGATCTCAGTTTATAGTTACGTAGCTCTTAGGCTATCTAATGATTCATGGTGCATTTTGTTTTTCTTTAATCTCTTTACTTAATTTTGAAAGTTTTTGATAAACTGAAAACCTATGAATCATTACATAGCCATTTGCTACTGTCTAGGTTGTGATTTTGGTTTTTCTAGGGTAGTGTTCGTTGCTGTCTGTTTGGTCTTTGTTTAGTGTATTTTGTTTTTTGTGTTCAGAGTATGCCTCGTACTAAAACCCTGCACCTGTGTTTGAATCTGATTCTGGGGATGAGTATACCTTTGAGGAGTTATATCAAAAGATTGACCAGAGACCTCTCATTAAGGAGCGACCTTTTCCTTTAGACCCCCTGATCACCCTTTTGTCTGCCAGCTCCGTGCCTCCCAATTGACCGGTTTGGTCCAAGAGCATTCTATGGGCAATGACGCTTTTGTTCGCCATTTTTACACCTATGCCCGATTCCATGGCTCCATGATCGTCGACTTTCGCAATGTCCTTGTCCACCGTTCCTTTACCGCTGAAAACATCTGTTCCATTACCGCCTTCCCCCTTGTCGCCATTCGGGTTATTCGGCTTACAAAGACAACTACCTTTTGATGATGTGGTCCAAACCTTGTGTCATGATGGAGCCACTTGGCATCGCCCCCGCACTACTGAGCAATACCTTAAGCGATCCGAGTTTTGACCTGAGGCTCGCCCTTGACTGCATTTTGTCTGCAACAACCTAGTACCCACCACCCACCTAGCCAATGTTCCTAAGCGCCAAGCCCTTTACATCTACCTTCTCATGACTGGCCGATCCTTTGATGTAGCCGACACCATTTACTCAGCCCTCCATGATGCCATCAACACCCCCAAACTCACCAACAGCATCATTTTTCCCCACCTAGTCACTGACCTTTTTCGCGCTGCCAATGTCCCTGAGTACAACAATGACAGCTACTTTGAGCCAGCCCCTTTGTTTTGATATGACCGCCTTAAACAGCCTGTCATTGGACCACCTCCACCCATCCACCCTGTTTATGATGTTGGCGCAGCGCATGCAGTCGGTGCACCAGCTCCTGAAGGCCAAGAAGGACAGGAAGATCCAAAGCTCCTGAACCTGTCACCTTGGACACCCTGGCTGATGATATCGATGAGCTGGCAGACCATGTCCACCAGTTGCGAGTCACCCTCCTCCGAGAGATGAAGAGGCAGAAGGACCGCGATGCTTTTTATGATCGAGACCGACGTTATCGCCGTCGTGTGGATGCTCTGATTGTTGACCGGTTGAACTTCATCCTACCTCTCGAAGAGGAAGACCCTCAGAGTGGAGCGGGCACTTCTGGTACAAGACCATCTGGGTCTGGGGCGGATGATACTGGGACACAGCAGTAGTTCTTTCTTTGTGTTTTGTTTTGTTTCTTGTTCTTTATGTTTGTTTTGAGTCGGTGTCGCTGGTTACTTGTTAAGCTTTTTGGTATTTTCATTTCTGTGATACATTGGATATTGTTTAACTATTTGGCTACTGATGGCCTTTTCATTTTGCTGTTATGATTACATTGGTCCCAACTGCTATTTTCCTTCTCCTCTTTGTTTTGCATGCAACCTGTCACCTTCTCCCTTCTTTTTGTGAATTTGATGTGTTGTGCTTCAATTTCAATTGGACTTCACAACTTTCGGTTCACTTTGTGATTGGTTTGCCTGTACCAGTTTAAACATTGAGGACAATGTTGTGTTTAAGTGTGGGGGAGGGACCTATTGTGGATTCTAGTAAATAATTCTCATGCATCTATTTGATTTTGAGGTGTTTTTGAACTGATAAATTGGTTGAATTGTGAATATTTTGAACTTAGTTTTTTGAAGAGTTGAAAATTGCACTGAATACTGCTCTCTGTCACCTTTCGCCGCGACAAACATCTGATTTCGCCGCGGCAAAACCCCTTTTGTCAGTGTTAATTTAGCTCTCGGCCATACTTCGCCGCGGCGAAGCAGGCCCTATCTCCAGGTTTTACTCTCTGTGAGCCTTTGCTGCGGCGACCCCCATTATTCACCGCGGCGAACCCCAAAAAAAATTTAAGATTAAAATAATAAATAAATAATAATAAATAATAAATGCTTTGAAATTTCAGTTGCTCTTCAGAAATTTTTCCTGACTTAGATTCTTTATGCTCCTGCATCCTTTTGAAATTGATGGAAAGTTCAATTTGTACTTGTGCTTTTAGAAAACTTTCCATGCTTTTAAATGAGGGTTGAACTTGAACTAGTTATTCTCATGTTTTTGACAGATAGTAAATGATGATATGCTTTGAAATTAGGACTATGTGGTTTTTAACCCTTGAGATTGATTAATTGAGATTTTAGCCTTGTTGGAAGGATTTTTGGGCCTAAAGTTATTAAATTGAGTGAATATGCTTATTTCATATTTCTCTAGAACTTTTTTAATTCTTAATCGAAGCTTAGTGAATCAATTTTTGTAAAGATGATAGAGGCATTTGATTTCAAACCCTCACTTCTCAAAGCAAACCTAATCATTTTACCATTGTAAACCCCTTTGGACCTTCATCTTGAGTACATGCATGCAATTATTTTGTCATTATTGTATTCTGTAAAAAACAAAAAAAAAAAGAGAAAAAGAGAAATAAAAAAAAAAAAAAAAAGAAAAAGAAAAAGAAAAGAGAAAAAGAAAAGAAAAGAAAAGATAGAGATATAAAATAATAAAAATAAAAATAAGTAGCTTCTCTCCTTATGTTTGTTTAGGTCAATTCTGTTTTAATAATTTGTATGCTTGTACTCATTTCCATTTTCATTCTCATTCCATTCATTTCATTTGGCCTTCATTCAAATTCTGACCCCTAAAAGTCCTCTTGATTTGCAAAGTTTGCTTCCCGTGGTGGAGAGGTAGAATTATTACAAGCCTATGGTAGAAATTGGATTGAGCAGACTTAGAGTGAAATAATCCCAAAACAAGTGAGTTAAGAGCGAAACACTTATCCGTGAGATAGATCTCTTTTGATCAATCTTTTGGGTTAATTGTCCATTGTGCTCATTTTCTTAGCATATCCTTGTTTTACTGTTGTCAACTCCTGTGAGAATTTCTTACTAATCTTCTGCTTTCATCTTTAAGCATGGTAGTGTTTCTCTTTGTGCTGGTATCTCTTTGAATTATTTTTGAGCTTTGTCCAGGAGTACAAAGGTCTAAGTGTGGGGGAATTTGATTGAGCTCAAATTATTCTTATCTTTTGATTACATCATCCATGGTTTTGTTGCATTTTCTGGCTCTTTTGGCTATAATTGAGCTTATTTTAGATTAAGAGTCCATGCATTGAGTTAGTGTCTTTTTTAGGGTAAAATCGTCATAATTAGTTATTAATTGTATTCAATTAATTTCTAGGACAATTGATGCCTTAAATTGTTGCTTTTCAGTGTAGGACACCTGAGATTGGAGCCAAGGTTGAAGACTCAAGGCACACAGAGCAAAAGAGGAGCCTCTGCCATGGTTCGTCCCGGCAAAACCCACCCTTCACCGTGCGAACTCCTCGTATCAGCATATCCAGACTCGACCATTTTGGGAAAAATTGACTGCCCATTCCATGAACCGACCCAGACACGTCATATTCGGGTTAGAAACCCTATTTTCGGTATGAATGAGGTCACACACTGACATCTAGCCACCATCCACGTTTTCTCTTTATCTTCTCTCATCTCTCCCACCAGAAACCTAATCCCTCACCTTCCACTGTCACCTTCATCCATGGGCAACACTGAGTCAATTTCAATGGAGATGTTTCTGCACCATGAGTGGCTAGGCTTCCTCCAGCTCTTGAAGATGGATGATTGGCATGAGTTCTAAGAGCTTCAAAAGGGAGAGTTTCAGTTTCATCTTAGTTCTAGCTATGTATTTATGAATTCCTAGGTCTAGGGTTTGTAAATTCTTAGTGAAAGACTTTGATTGATCTGTAATCATTAGTTGATGATTACATTTGTAGTTGGATTGGTTAATGTTGGATTTCATGCTTCAATATATGTGGTCACATATATGTTCTTTGTAGCTCTCTTGATTCTCTTCATCTTGCATGGTCATGTTTTGATGATGAGTTGATTTTCTGTTGCATTGAACCATTTGCATTAATCATTCTTAATTACACATTAGGGAAGCTTAACAATGTTTTCATTAATGAGTTCATTAATGTAAGCATTGGACTCAATGAGTTATTGAGGTTGTTATCAAGAAAACCTAATGAATTTATAAAACTCCCAAATCTTAAGAGAACTATGATTGCCAAGAATCCATTTTCAAGAGGTTTTATCAATTGATTCAGTAGTACTTGATTTCCATCCATTTCATCTTAATCTCCCAAAAATCCAAAAATACATTTACATTCTATTGCATTTTATCTTAATTACAAGTCTCAATGAAAACCCCCAACCTTTTCCAGCTCAATTTGCATTACCATGGCATTTAGTTAATCTAGGATCATAATTTCGGCTCCACAAGTGAAACGACCCGAGGTTGTGCCTATAGTACAATCCTTGGTTTAATTTTGAAATTGGCCCCAAGGTGTAAGCAAAGACAAGACAAGGCTATTTCAGGAGGCATTATGCTACTACCGCCTTGGGTATAGCACACATCCCAGTTCCTGCTTGAAGCATCTATATAAACCACATAGGGTGTGAATGATTAGGGAGTACAAGTATGGGGAGTAGAGGTGAGCTTCTCTTCAGCTCCTGAAAACTAGCCTCACTCTTTTCGTCCCACAAGAACGACTGGTTCTTCCTGGTTAACTTGGTCAGCAGAAGAGTAATTTGAGAAAAGTCCTGGATGAATCTTCTGTAATATCCCTCTAGTACGAGGAAACTTCTGATCTCGATCACCGTCTTGGGTCTCTCCTAATTGAGTACTGCGTTAACCTTACTAGGGTCGACAGCCACTACCTCTCAGGAAATCATATGGTCGAGAAATCAAACTTTCTCTAGCCAAAACTCACACTTACTAAGTTTGGCCACCAGTTGCTTCTCTTTTAGGGTATTTAGGACAATTCTCAAATACGTCTTATGTTCTTTAGGAGACTTGGAGTATACCAGGATATTAGCGATAAATACTACCACGAATTGATTTGGGTAAGGGCAAAAGATCCTATTCATGTAGTCCATGAATATCGCAGTTGCATTCGTCAATCCGAACGGCATCACTAAGAACTCATAGTGCCCATAGCGAGTTCTAAACACAATCTCAGGGACATCATCAAGTTTAATCTTGAGTTGGTGGTAGCGAGATCTTAAATCAATCTTAGAGAACACGCTGGCACCAACTAACTGGTCTAATAGATCATCTATCCTAGGGAGCAGATACTTGTTCTTGACTGTGATTTTATTCAACTCCCTGTAGTCTACGTATAATCTTAGACTACCGTCCTTTTTCTTAACAAATAACACTGGAGCACCCCATGGCGATACGCTTGGTCTAATAAAACCTTTCTCAAGTAATTCCTCTATCTGCCATTTAAGTTCTGCCATTTCATTTGGAGCCATTCTATAAGTGGCCTTAGAAATTGGTCCTGCTCTAGGTATGATGTCAATCATGAATTCTACTTCTCTATCTGGGGGTAGTCCTATGAACTCTGTCAGAAGCACTTCCGGAAACTCCTTAACAACTGGGATTTCTTCTATCCCCTCTTCTACCTCTACTTGTATCGAGAAGAAAATGAGGAATCCTTGACAACCTTTCCGTAGGCATTTGCCTGCTTGGGCTTCCATTAAGAAATTCAATCTAACCTTTGGATTCAACTCTAAATCTCTCAAAGGTAAGATTAGGGTTTTGTTCTTACAGTCTGTTAAGATATTGTGGGATGATAACCAATTCAGCCCAATCATCACATCAATTTCATAGAAGGGCATACATATTAAGTCTATAACAGTATAATAGTGCTCATAACAAACTGTTGGAAATTGTGCCCTAGGGGCCAATCATTATGTTTTGAACATTGTTCATTTATGAATTTATTAATTACGTTATCATATTATTTGCATGTTTACTGTGATGACTATCCTTGGATAACTCATGGTTTATCCTAAATGTCCCTGGTCGGTCATCTATGTGGGAGCAAAGATGAAATAAGACCAGTATGACTTTAAAGATATATAGAGATATAAATTAAAGTCATAGGCACATGTAAGAGTACAAGGTGTTGGACCGACCCGCTATGAGAGAGCTGCATGGGTTAAGTCATAAGCTTCTCTCATATACAAACCATGTCACTGTGCCCTTTGACCTGAGATCATCATGGATTCCTACATGAGAAACGCTTAGCTTTGACCTAGTCAAAAGTCACTTTTGACCGAGTGATCATAAAGACTATGTTCAGGCTTAGTGGTTTTTCATGCGGAGGAATGTGAATGGTCACGATGGAATTTGTCCCTCACATTCGTAGAGAGACATTACTGGGCCCCTCGATGAGTGAGTCTGAGAAATGTATGGCCATATTATAATGGAAAGGTAGTTTCATTTCTATACTCAGACTACTCAGGGATCGAGAAAGTAACGGTCATGAATAGGAGGATGACGTTCTCCATGCCTCGTCCATGACCAAAATGTCGTGTGACAAAAGGGACGCGATATGGTTGTATGAAAGGTTACATCGTTCAACGATCCTCATATGATTTGGGTAGTCGTGATGTCTTGCTAGAGACCGCTTACGACTTGTGAGTCATTATAGTTAATGGCCCACTGCCAACTTCATATGGGCCTACAGGGTCGCACAAAATAGCCCAACACGAGTTATGATGTCCAGATTCATTGAATCTAAGATATGTCCAGATTCAATGAATAAATAGGGTGGATGTGTATATATGATATATATTATAATTTTATATAAATTTATTAAAAATAGAATATTAATTGTTAGATTAATTTATAAGGATAAATTAAATATATAAATTAATTCCGTCATCTCTTTATTAATAAATAAGTGAATTAAATCTGTGAGACGGATTTAATTTAAACCATATTTATTTAATTGTTCTCTTATCTGATTAGGCAATATTTGAATTGTATTAATTTCGGAATTAATTTAGAGTTAATTTCGAAATTAAATATTATTCATTAAACCTATAGCATCCTATATATTTGATATGAGGAGCTAGGGTTTTAGGTGTGAGAGTACCAACAGATAAGAGACGGCCTAAGAGAGATAAGAGTGGACGGATTCTCTGAAAACCCTAGACGGACATAGACGCTAGCACGTCGTTCGAGGTTGAGGGCTACTCGTGTGGATACCGGTAGAGGAAGCCGACCGGAGTTGTCGACTTTGAACGATAAAGGAGGCGAGCAGAGGCATCCTGAACGGCGGAATCACCAAGCCACTCGGAAACCGAACACCGAAGGTAATACTTCTTACTACCTGACTTAAACGCGATCGGTAGATCGGGCAAGGGATTGAAAGTTTTAAAATTTTGTTGTTTTTCCGCTGCGCGTCGTCTTTCATTCCCTTCACAAACTATGCAGTTTAAGCATGCATCAGATGTAATTACCCTATTCTGTGTTGTTGTGGACACATGTATATCATACAACAATATATTCATAATCAAGCCAAGTCTCTTAACACAGGCATATGAGATAAAAGAATGACTAGCACTCGAATCAAACATTGCAATCACCGGGGAGTTGTTAATCATGATTGTACCTTGGATCATCTCCAGGAACTTCCGAGCTTCTTCCCCTATGAGGGCAAACACTCGACCTTGGGTGCGTGGTTGTGCCTTTCAGTGTTCTGTGGGCATTCTCCCGAGAAATGTCCAGGTTTATCACAGGTGTAGCAAATGTTTTGTCCAGCCATGCATGGTTTATCACCATGATTCTTGCTATACTTGCATGGTTTGTCCTTCTATGGCTTATTGCCTTTCTTATTCTTAGGGTTGTTTCATGGTTGCTTTCTCTTCTTACTTGCATTAGATGAGGTGCCACCCTGACCTCCCTGACCTCCCTTCTCTTCTCTGGGAGTAGTCTTGACCATCAAATGATGTGTTAAGCTGCTTTTTGTGATTTGGCAAGCCTTGACCACCTTATTAAACTGCTCAAATTATCTGGGAGCAATCATCTCCCTTAAGGACTGCCTTAGTCCTCAAACCATCTTCTCTGTCGTCTACCTCTTGTCATCTTGGTAGCGGAGATAACTTGAGTAATTAGAGAGACAGATGAACTTAACCAGGTACTCATCAAATGGCTCATCATCTCTCTACTTCAGGGTCAGGAATTCTACTTCCCTTTCGTCTCCGACGGATCTTGGAAAATACTTCTCATAGAACTGCTTCAGGAACACTTCCCAAGCCACCCTCATGTTCCGAGCATCCAGAAGAATTTCTGTATTCTTCCACCAGCCATCAGCATCTTTCTTTAGCTTATATATCGCCATCTGGGCTTTTCACTCTGATGAGCAGTCTAATACTTTGAAGATCTTCTCTAGACAATTAATCCAATCTTCCGCCGCTTGAACATTAAACGTTCTGTCAAATGATGGCGAGTTGTGTTTACAGAAGTGAGTCATCCACTACTGGATGCTATTAGGGTCTGCTGCTGGCATTGCTGTCTAGGCAATTGTTCTAATGCTTGTACTGTGGAGACTTCTTCCTCTGGCTGCCTCCTGTCGAGGTTAGCCATTGCCACCGTTACTGTTGCGGCTATCGCTGCATCCCTCTCTTGTTTCTGGCAAGCTTGTGCCGCCCTAATCTCCTCAATGGTCTTCTGCTGCTGCTCGAGACGTTCTAAAATTATTTGCAATGAATCGGGATGGACCCTTACATCTTGAATTGGGGGCCTCTCTGGCGAAGAGTTTCGTCGGGGTTCTAACCATCGTGTTTAACTAACCGAATAGCATAATAAGGAACAAGAAGTAAATGTCATGCTTGGATTTCATTTAACAAAAGAGGCATACATCATTCAACATTTAAGCATCAGGTGGCGAGAGCCTTTTTTTTTTCCATTCGCTTTGGGGTTCTCACTCAAAAATAAATCCAAGCTATGCAGTATAATGCAAACTCGGGTCGTTTCTCTTTTGGGAGCCTTAATTAATTACCTAAGTTAAACTAAATGCTATGCAAAGTAATGAAAAGGGGTTTTTGGGTTTTAAAATTTAATGAAATGTGCCAAAGTTGAATGCAATGAAAACAAATATAAGATACTATGTTTTTGGAGTTTTTAAGATAATAATGATGTAATGGAAATGAATGATAGGAAATCTCTTGAAAATGGTTGATGCAATCATAGTTCACTTAAATATGGGAGTTTCACAAATCATTAGGTTTTCTTAATCAGAACCTCATTAACTCAATGAGTCCAAAGCTTTCATTAATGAACTCATTAATGAAAACTTTGTTTAGCTTCCCTAATGTGTAAATTTGGAATGATCATGCAATTGGCTCAATGTAACACACAATCAACTCAGTACCCAAACACAACCATGCCAGATAGGAGAGAATCATGAGAGTTACAGTAAGCATATATGCAACTACATATATTTAAGCTCATAGTTCAACATAAATCAATCCAAAATACAAAAGCTAATCAGTAACCACTGATTACAGAATTAATCAAAGCATCTAACTAAGACTTTACAACTCCTAAACCTAGGAAATCATAAATGCCTAGCTAAAAACTAAAGATTAAAACTAAAACTCCCCTTTGAAGCCTGGAAACTCATGCTACTCCACCATCTTCAAGAGTTGAAAAGCTTAGCTCATCATAGCCTTGGAATCAGCTCCAACCAGAGGTAAATCTTTTGCCATAATGGTTAGGAGATGAAAGAAATGAAAGTGGATGAAGAAGAAATGCAGGAAAATGGAAGGTGAAGAAGATGGAGATGGAGGATTAGGGTTTCTGTGGGTGAGATGAGAGAAGATGATGATAGAAACGTAGGTGGTGGCTGAATAATAAGGGTCTGACCTCACTATACCCACAATACGGTTTCCAACCCGAAAATTGCGTGTATGGGTCGGTTCCTGGGGTTGGGTAGGTCAGAATTTCCTGAAATGGTTGGGTCCGAAATTTGCTGATACGAGGGGTTTGCCGCGACGAAACATGGCAGAGAGCTTTGCTTTAACAGACGATGTTCGCCGTGGCGAAAGCAGAAGTGTGCCGCGGCGAATTGAGGCAGAGGATCCTTTCTTGCTTCTTGTGCCTTGAGTTTTTCAATTCTGGCCCCAATCTCTAGTGTCCTACAATAAAAAGCAACAAATTGAAGTATCAATTGTCCTAGAAATCAATTGAATACAATTAATAACCAATTATGACAATTTTATCCTCAAAAAGACACTAACTTAAAGTAAGGACTCTTAATCTAAATTAAGCACAATTATCATTAAAAAGGGCCAGAAAATACCATAAAATCATGGATAATGTAATGAAAAGATAATAATATCTTGAGCTCAATCATCAGGCATCAACAATGCAGTTCAAAGCATACATACACCAAGCACTGCCAGCCTAACCTACTATGGTTAGCTGTACCAAAATACATTCTATGTTAGTAATAGGAGGGTCCTAGTCATCTATAGAAAGTGAACAATAACAAAACCCTTGAGGCTTTGGATCCAGTCCTCCACATCATCTCCAAGTATGTAGTTGAGGCGGACGATCTCATGGGTCCAGAATGGAGTGTTGGGTAGGACCTCTACCATCTCACATAACCAATCAAACAGTTCCAGGTAAGGGTTGCTTAGTCCATGGGCTTGGCACAGCTCTCTCACATGCTGGAGGTAGTCTAGGTGCACTCTCAGGTCTGCGTCCATATCCCTCCTGATGTGACGCCCTAGGAACCTCAGCTGGTCACTCAACTGACCCACACTGCGGATCTCATGACTAGGCGAAGTAGGGGCAAGTACGACTGGTATTGTAGGTGCTATTGGTGTTACAGAAGCTGGGGGTATAATTGGTCTAGTACTAGGTCCGGGAATGTTGCATGGATGTACAATAGGGGTAGCAGGCTATCTAATGGACTGAATGTAAAGGCCTAAGTCTAATGGTTCTTGGCATAGGCCAGTTACAAGGTCTATCAGGTCACTGGGTCTGGAAAGGTACAGTAATTGTTCTGCAGTGATTCCTAGCAGCTCAGGATAGCACTCGGCATAGTCATTTGAGCTCACTGACGAATGGCCTAGGCTGGCATCTCCCATAGTCCATTCCACTGGATCTTCTTCTTCGGTGAGATCAATAACGTTAAGATCCCAATCATTGACTGATGGCTCAGATCTAGGGTCCCAGTCCATGGTGTTTTCCATCCTGATTCCTATAAAGACGTGTTAGTTTCTTCCTATCTAACCCCCAAAATCTAAAGAATAACTTAACCAGAGCGTTCTATCGTATGCCAGAACCTCCGCTCTGATACCAAAAATGTTACACCTTACTATCATATCATCTTAGGGTTCAATTAAAACCATCTTAGACCACATTAGATGGTCTTGGGCTCAATTCTATCTCAAAAATACTAATTTTCGGATTTTCACTGTTCATCAAGTAAAAATCTAGTTTTCTGGCCCAATTTCAAAAATTTATAACTTAATCTAGAAAAATTGAAATGGAGTAGTTCAAAATTCTATAAAAAGATATTTGAATTATCTTTCAGGGAAAAATAGTCTTGTGAACAATTCCATTGGCAAAAGCGTCAGCTCTTGTGAAAGTCACCTCTGTCTATTAGGCAAAAACCCTTTTTTCAAATTCTGGACCTTAACTTTGAAAAATAATTAAAAATCGTATAGTTGGCCATTTTTAACATGTTGGCTATCAAAATGAAGCTCAGAACGTGATCTATAAACTTGCTAAATTTCATGATTAAACACATTCAGTAACTTAATCAAAGCGTCACGTAAAAATGGCCGTGTCATTGAATTTACAGCACTACCCAGCATAATATTACATAACCCAAAAGTCCACGAATTTTTATGGTATGATACCATAATTTTAACCTTCAATCTTCAGTTTGCCCTTAGATGTTTCAGGTCCTAAAATGTTATATTGCATTTGGGGAATGAGATTTCATTGAAATCCCAATAACAAATTAACCAACTATATCATCAACAAGCATCATCATCATGCATAACTACATTAACTACTATTGGTGAACTAGCATGCATATCATTTGGCAAACTCAATCATGCAAAAACCAAAGCAAGAAAGTGCAAAGAGCATCCACATCACAATCAAGAAAGTTCATCCACATAATAGCAATTAATCATGCAATAATCAATAATGCCAAGTTAATGTTAGTAGTAGTTTTTGTTTAACTTGCTACCTTGCTCCAAAAGCTTGAGTTTTCTTTGTTTCTCTTCTTCTCCTTCACAAATATCAAACCCTAGTATGGTAATCCATCAAAAAGGGCAGCAAGAATCATTAACCAAACCAAGTAAAAGAAAGAACATAACTTAAACATAACTCTTGCTCCTTAAAGCTTCCACCTTTGTTCTTTCATTTATGACCTTTGTTTCCCATAAACCCTAAAATTGTTTCTTGACTATTTCCACATGATTTTTCATGTAGATTCCAAATATGTACTTAGATTTGAGAAAATAAAATTTCTCCTTTCAGTTCTCTCTTGACCGAACCAAAGGGGTCCTTTAACCAAAAATTACAACTTTGATTTTTAATACTTCCAACACTTGTTCTTTAGGTCTATCTTACACCATTTTTCATTTTGAGCATAATGGAAGCATTGAAACATTGAAAAACACATCCCAAGGTCCATTTACTACCTTGGCCAAAATGGTCCATATGATACATAACAAACAAGAAAACACTTCAAAAATCAATTCACAACCACTTGTAACTACTAGGATCTATCATGCTTTGAAGTGTTTTAGCAAGTGTGATCAAAAAAACTTTTTTTCCTACCATATATACCTTTGGTCCAGCACCCAAAGAAGAGAGGAAACAGAAATTTTCAACCATACAAAGAAAGAAAACAAGGCAAGGATCCATTTAGAACCAAGAACTAACCTTGAATCCTTGGTTGTATGATCAAGTTGGTAGCTTTTCCTTGATATGGCAGACTTCCACTGCCTTAGTGAAAACTTCCAATTATCTCGGGGCCACCTTTTCTCTCAACTCAGGCTTCAGCCCCTTGATCTTCTTCTTTGTAAAGCAGTGCTCGTCATTCATGTACTGGAGATAAGTAGAGTACCTGGATAACTTAATGTACCTTGCCAAGTACTTATCAAAAGGTTCATTCGTAGCTTTCTTTATGGTGAGGAACTCTACTTCTTTCTCATCCCTCACAGTTCAGGAAAAGTATTTTAGAAAAAACTAGTCCTTAAACACTTACCATGTGACTGGGGTTTCATTAGCCTGGAGGACCAGCTTGTTTTTCTTCCACCATCTATCTGCTTCCCCTTCTAACTTGTATATTGCCATCTAAGCCTTCCTTTCAGACAGATATTCCAAAATACCAAAATCTTTTCTAACCGGGTCATCTAGTCCTCGGCTACCTGCACATCAAAGGTTCCCTTGAAAGCAGGAGGGTGTGTTTGTCACACTCTCTTTATAACCCATTATATGTTAGTTGGAACCATTATAACGTGTTTCATAGCATTTCCAGATGAAAAATTTCAACTTTCAAATTTTGCCTTTAATTCTGTCCGTACACTATTCATTGAAAATAGGTCAACTTTGAAAATTCATAACTAATTCTAGAAAAATCAAAACAAGGTGGTTCTAATTTTCTCACAAAGCTTGCTAAGATTTCTATGGATTAAAAATATTCATTGGGCTCAATTCTATTGAGAAAAGCACCAAAAAAATTCAACAAAGTGCACTATTTATTTGGTCAATTTTCCCAATTTAGTAATTTTCCCAAATTGGAAGGGCAAACTCTTAGCACCAAAAATTCCCAATTTGATGGTTTACCACTTGATTTAAAGACAAA